>NW_028117206.1:0-20160 GCF_964273445.1 Streptopelia decaocto | reverse complement strand
GAAAATTTTTAAGGGACTTTGAAAAAATTTCAACTGGAATTTTAGCCATTTTTTTACGTGAAATTGTAAACATGTTGAAGTGGATTTTGAAAATTCTAGAGAGAATTTTTAAAGCTTCAAGAGAATTTCAACAATTTTGAGAGGGATTTGAAAAGTTTCAATTGGAATGGGAAGAATTGGGACAAAAATTGGAAATTTTTAAGGGACTTTGAAAAAATTTCAACTGGAATTTTAGCCATTTTTTGACGTGAAATTGTAAACATGTGGCCACGGATTTTGAAAATTCTAGAGAGAATTTTAAAAGCTTCAAGAGAATTTCAACAATTTTGAGAGGGATTTGAAAAGTTTCAATGGGAATGGAAGAATTGGGACAAAAATTGGAAAATTTTTCAGGGACTTTGAAAAATTTCAACTGGAATTTTAGCCATTTTTTGACGTGAAATTGTAAACATGTGGCCATGGATTTTGAAAATTCTAGAGAGAATTTTAAAAGCTTCAAGAGAATTTCAACAATTTTGAGAGGGATTTGAAAAGTTCAATGGGAATGGGAAGAATTGGGACAAAAATTGGAAAATTTTTAAGGGACTTTGAAAAAATTTCAACTGGAATTTTAGCCATTTTTTGACGTGAAATTGTAAACATGTGGCCACGGATTTTGAAAATTCTAGAGAGAATTTTAAAAGCTTCAACAGAATTTCAACGATTTTGAGAGGGATTTGAAAAGTTTCAATGGGAATGGGAAGAATTGGGACAAAAATTGGAAAATTTTTAAGGGACTTTGAAAAAATTTCAACTGGAATTTTAGCCATTTTGTTACGTGAAATTGTAAACATGTGGCCACGGATTTTGAAAATTCTAGAGAGAATTTTAAAAGCTTCAAGAGAATTTCAACAATTTTGAGAGGGATTTGAAAAGTTTCAATGGGAATGGGAAGAATTGGGACAAAAATTGGAAAATTTTAAGGGACTTTGAAAAAATTTCAACTGGAATTTTAGCCATTTTTTGACGTGAAATTGTAAACATGTTGAAGTGGATTTTGAAAATTCTAGAGAGAATTTTAAAAGCTTCAAGAGAATTTCAACAATTTTGAGAGGGATTTGAAAAGTTTCAATGGGAATGGGAAGAATTGGGACAAAAATTGGAAAATTTTTAAGGGACTTTGAAAAAATTTCAACTGGAATTTTAGCCATTTTTTGACGTGAAATTGTAAACATGTGGCCATGGATTTTGAAAATTCTAGAGAGAATTTTAAAAGCTTCAACAGAATTTCAACAATTTTGAGAGGGATTTGAAAAGTTTCAATGGGAATGGGAAGAATTGGGACAAAAAATGGAAAATTTTTAAGGGACTTTGAAAAAATTTCAACCGGAATTTTAGCCATTTTGTTACGTGAAATTTTAAACATGTGGCCACGGATTTTGAAAATTCTAGAGAGAATTTTAAAAGCTTCAAGAGAATTTCAACAATTTTGAGAGGGATTTGAAAGTTTCAATGGGAATGGGAAGAATTGGGACAAAAATTGGAAAATTTTTAAGGGACTGAAAAATTTCAACTGGAATTTTAGCCATTTTGTTACGTGAAATTGTAAACATGTGGACATGGATTTTGAAAATTCTAGAGAGAATTTTAAAAGCTTCAAGAGAATTTCAACAATTTTGAGAGGGATTTGAAAAGTTTCAATGGGAATGGGAAGAATTGGGACAAAAATTGGAAAATTTTTAAGGGACTTTGAAAAAATTTCAACTGGAATTTTAGCCATTTTTTTATGTGAAATTGTAAATATGTGGACATGGATTTTGAAAATTCTAGAGAGAATTTTAAAAGCTTCAACAGAATTTCAACAATTTTGAGAGGGATTTGAAAAGTTTCAATGGGAATGGGAAGAATTGGGACAAAAATTGGAAAATTTTTAAGGGACTTTGAAAAATTTCAACTGGAATTTTAGCCATTTTTTTACGTGAAATTGTAAACATGTTGGTGGATTTTGAAAATTCTAGAGAGAATTTTAAAGCTTCAAAGAATTTCAACAATTTTGAGAGGGATTTGAAAAGTTTCAATGGGAATGGGAAGAATTGGGACAAAATTGGAAAATTTTTAAGGGACTTTGAAAAAATTCAACTGAATTTTAGCCATTTTTTTACGTGAAATTGTAAACATGTGGACATGGATTTTGAAAATTCTAGAGAGAATTTTAAAAGCTTCAAGAGAATTTCAACAATTTTGAGAGGGATTTGAAAAGTTTCAATGGGAATGGGAAGAATTGGGACAAAAATTGGAAAATTTTTCAGGGACTTTGAAAAAATTTCAACTGGAATTTTAGCCATTTTTTGACGTGAAATTGTAAACATGTGGCCATGGATTTTGAAAATTCTAGAGAGAATTTTAAAAGCTTCAAGAGAATTTCAACAATTTGGAGAGGGATTTGAAAAGTTTCAATGGGAATGGGAAGAATTGGGACAAAATTGGAAAATTTTTAAGGGACTTTGAAAAAATTTCAACTGGAATTTTAGCCATTTTTTGACGTGAAATTGTAAACATGTTGAAGTGGATTTTGAAAATTCTAGAGAGAATTTTGATTTGAAATGTTTCAATGGGAATGGGAAGAATTGGGACAAAAATTGGAAAATTTTTAAGGGACTTTGAAAAAATTTCAACTGGAATTTTAGCCATTTTTTGACGTGAAATTGTAAACATGTGGCCATGGATTTTGAAAATTCTAGAGAGAATTTTAAAAGCTTCAAGAGAATTTCAACAATTTTGAGAGGGATTTGAAAAGTTTCAATGGGAATGGGAAGAATTGGGACAAAAATTGGAAAATTTTTAAGGGACTTTGAAAAAATTTCAAGTGGAATTTTAGCCATTTTTTGACGTGAAATTGTAAACATGTGGCCATGGATTTTGAAAATTCTAGAGAGAATTTTAAAAGCTTCAAGAGAATTTCAACAATTTTGAGAGGGATTTGAAAAGTTTCAATGGGAATGGGAAGAATTGGGACAAAAATTGGAAAATTTTTCAGGGACTTTGAAAAAATTTCAACTGGAATTTTAGCAATTTTTTTACGTGAAATTGTGAACATGTGGACATGGATTTTGAAAATTCTAGAGAGAATTTTAAAAGCTTCAACAGAATTTCAACAATTTTGAGAGGGATTTGAAAAGTTTCAATGGGAATGGGAAGAATTGGGACAAAAATTGGAAAATTTTTAAGGGACTTTGAAAAAATTTCAACTGGAATTTTAGCCATTTTTTGACGTGAAATTGTAAACATGTTGAAGTGGATTTTGAAAATTCTAGAGAGAATTTTAAAAGCTTCAAGAGAATTTCAACAATTTTGAGAGGGATTTGAAAAGTTTCAATGGGAATGGGAAGAATTGGGACAAAAATTGGAAAATTTTTAAGGGACTTTGAAAAAATTTCAACTGGAATTTTAGCCATTTTTTGACGTGAAATTGTAAACATGTTGAAGTGGATTTTGAAAATTCTAGAGAGAATTTTAAAAGCTTCAAGAGAATTTCAACAATTTTGAGAGGGATTTGAAAAGTTTCAATGGGAATGGGAAGAATTGGGACAAAAATTGGAAAATTTTTCAGGGACTTTGAAAAAATTTCAACTGGAATTTTAGCAATTTTTTACGTGAAATTGTGAACATGTGGACATGGATTTTGAAAATTCTAGAGAGAATTTTAAAAGCTTCAACAGAATTTCAACAATTTTGAGAGGGATTTGAAAAGTTTCAATGGGAATGGGAAGAATTGGGACAAAAATTGGAAAATTTTTAAGGGACTTTGAAAAAATTTCAACTGGAATTTTAGCCATTTTTTTACGTGAAATTGTAAACATGTGGACATGGATTTTGAAAATTCTAGAGAGAATTTTAAAAGCTTCAAGAGAATTTCAACAATTTTGAGAGGGATTTGAAAAGTTTCAATGGGAATGGGAAGAATTGGGACAGAAATTGGAAAATTTTTAAGGGACTTTGAAAAAAATTCAACTGGAATTTTAGCCATTTTTTGACGTGAAATTGTAAACATGTGGCCATGGATTTTGAAAATTCTAGAGAGAATTTTAAAAGCTTCAAGAGAATTTCAACAATTTTGAGAGGGATTTGAAAAGTTTCAATGGGAATGGGAAGAATTGGGACAAAAATTGGAAAATTTTTAAGGGACTTTGAGAAAATTTCAACTGGAATTTTAGCCATTTTTTGACGTGAAATTGTAAACATGTGGACATGGATTTTGAAAATTCTAGAGAGAATTTTAAAAGCTTCAACAGAATTTCAACAATTTTGAGAGGGATTTGAAAAGTTTCAATGGGAATGGGAAGAATCGGGACAAAAATTGGAAAATTTTTCAGGGACTTTGAAAAAATTTCAACTGGAATTTTAGCCATTTTTTGACGTGAAATTGTAAACATATGGACATGGATTTTGAAAATTCTAGAGAGAATTTTAAAAGCTTCAAGAGAATTTCAACAATTTTGAGAGGGATTTGAAAAGTTTCAATGGGAATGGGAAGAATTGGGACAAAAATTGGAAAATTTTTAAGGGACTTTGAAAAAATTTCAACTGGAATTTTAGCCATTTTTTGACGTGAAATTGTAAACATGTGGCCATGGATTTTGAAAATTCTAGAGAGAATTTTAAAAGCTTCAAGAGAATTTCAACAATTTTGAGAGGGATTTGAAAAGTTTCAATGGGAATGGGAAGAATTGGGACAAAAATTGGAAAATTTTTAAGGGACTTTGAAAAAATTTCAACTGGAATTTTAGCCATTTTTTGACGTGAAATTGTAAACATGTGGACATGGATTTTGAAAATTCTAGAGAGAATTTTAAAAGCTTCAAGAGAATTTCAACAATTTTGAGAGGGATTTGAAATGTTTCAATGGGAATGGGAAGAATTGGGACAAAAATTGGAAAATTTTTAAGGGACTTTGAAAAAATTTCAACTGGAATTTTAGCCATTTTTTGACGTGAAATTGTAAACATGTGGCCATGGATTTTGAAAATTCTAGAGAGAATTTTAAAAGCTTCAAGAGAATTTCAACAATTTTGAAAGGGATTTGAAAAGTTTCAATGGGAATGGGAAGAATTGGGACAAAAATTGGAAAATTTTTAAGGGACTTTGAAAAAATTTCAACTGGAATTTTAGCAATTTTTTTACGTGAAATTGTGAACTTGTGGACATGGATTTTGAAAATTCTAGAGAGAATTTTAAAAGCTTCAACAGAATTTCAACAATTTTGAGAGGGATTTGAAAAGTTTCAATGGGAATGGGAAGAATTGGGACAAAAATTGGAAAATTTTTAAGGGACTTTGAAAAAATTTCAACTGGAATTTTAGCAATTTTTTGACGTGAAATTGTAAACATGTGGACAAGGATTTTGAAAATTCTAGAGAGAATTTTAAAAGCTTCAAGAGAATTTCAACAATTTTGAGAGGGATTTGAAAAGTTTCAATGGGAATGGGAAGAATTGGGACAAAAATTGGAAAATTTTTAAGGGACTTTGAAAAAATTTCAACTGGAATTTTAGCAATTTTTTTACGTGAAATTGTGAACTTGTGGACATGGATTTTGAAAATTCTAGAGAGAATTTTAAAAGCTTCAACAGAATTTCAACAATTTTGAGAGGGATTTGAAAAGTTTCAATGGGAATGGGAAGAATTGGGACAAAAATTGGAAAATTTTTCAGGGACTTTGAAAAAATTTCAACTGGAATTTTAGCCATTTTTTGACGTGAAATTGTAAACATGTGGCCATGGATTTTGAAAATTCTAGAGAGAATTTTAAAAGCTTCAAGAGAATTTCAACAATTTTGAAAGGGATTTGAAAAGTTTCAATGGGAATGGGAAGAATTGGGACAAAAATTGGAAAATTTTTAAGGGACTTTGAAAAAATTTCAACTGGAATTTTAGCCATTTTTTGACGTGAAATTGTGAACTTGTGGACATGGATTTTGAAAATTCTAGAGAGAATTTTAAAAGCTTCAACAGAATTTCAACAATTTTGAGAGGGATTTGAAAAGTTTCAATGGGAATGGGAAGAATTGGGACAAAAATTGGAAAATTTTTAAGGGACTTTGAAAAAATTTCAACTGGAATTTTAGCAATTTTTTGACGTGAAATTGTAAACATGTGGACAAGGATTTTGAAAATTCTAGAGAGAATTTTAAAAGCTTCAAGAGAATTTCAACAATTTTGAGAGGGATTTGAAAAGTTTCAATGGGAATGGGAAGAATTGGGACAAAAATTGGAAAATTTTTAAGGGACTTTGAAAAAATTTCAACTGGAATTTTAGCAATTTTTTTACGTGAAATTGTGAACATGTGGACATGGATTTTGAAAATTCTAGGGAGAATTTTAAAAGCTTCAAGAGAATTTCAACAATTTTGAGAGGGATTTGAAAAGTTTCAATGGGAATGGGAAGAATTGGGACAAAAATTGGAAAATTTTTAAGGGACTTTGAAAAAATTTCAACTGGAATTTTAGCAATTTTTTGACGTGAAATTGTAAACATGTGGACATGGATTTTGAAAATTCTAGAGAGAATTTTAAAAGCTTCAAGAGAATTTCAACAATTTTGAGAGGGATTTGAAAAGTTTCAATGGGAATGGGAAGAATTGGGACAGAAATTGGAAAATTTTTAAGGGACTTTGAAAAAATTTCAACTGGAATTTTAGCCATTTTTTGACGTGAAATTGTAAACATGTGGACATGGATTTTGAAAATTCTAGAGAGAATTTTAAAAGCTTCAAGAGAATTTCAACAATTTTGAGAGGGATTTGAAAAGTTTCAATGGGAATGGGAAGAATTGGGACAAAAATTGGAAAATTTTTAAGGGACTTTGAAAAAATTTCAACTGGAATTTTAGCAATTTTTTGACGTGAAATTGTAAACATGTGGACATGGATTTTGAAAATTCTAGAGAGAATTTTAAAAGCTTCAAGAGAATTTCAACAATTTTGAGAGGGATTTGAAAAGTTTCAATGGGAATGGGAAGAATTGGGACAGAAATTGGAAAATTTTTAAGGGACTTTGAAAAAATTTCAACAGGAATTTTAGCCATTTTTTGACGTGAAATTGTAAACATGTGGACATGGATTTTGAAAATTCTAGAGAGAATTTTAAAAGCTTCAAGAGAATTTCAACAATTTTGAGAGGGATTTGAAAAGTTTCAATGGGAATGGGAAGAATTGGGACAAAAATTGGAAAATTTTTAAGGGACTTTGAAAAAATTTCAACTGGAATTTTAGCCATTTTTTGACGTGAAATTGTGAACATGTGGACATGGATTTTGAAAATTCTAGAGAGAATTTTAAAAGCTTCAACAGAATTTCAACAATTTTGAGAGGGATTTGAAAAGTTTCAATGGGAATGGGAAGAATTGGGACAAAAATTGGAAAATTTTTAAGGGACTTTGAAAAAATTTCAAGTGGAATTTTAGCCATTTTTTGACGTGAAATTGTAAACATGTGGCCATGGATTTTGAAAATTCTAGAGAGAATTTTAAAAGCTTCAAGAGAATTTCAACAATTTTGAGAGGGATTTGAAAAGTTTCAATGGGAATGGGAAGAATTGGGACAAAAATTGGAAAATTTTGAAGGGACTTTGAAAAAATTTCAACTGGAATTTTAGCCATTTTTTGACGTGAAATTGTAAACATGTGGCCATGGATTTTGAAAATTCTAGAGAGAATTTTAAAAGCTTCAAGAGAATTTCAACAATTTTGAGAGGGATTTGAAAAGTTTCAATGGGAATGGGAAGAATTGGGACAAAAATTGGAAAATTTTTAAGGGACTTTGAAAAAATTTCAACTGGAATTTTAGCCATTTTTTGACGTGAAATTGTAAACATGTGGACAAGGATTTTGAAAATTCTAGAGAGAATTTTAAAAGCTTCAACAGAATTTCAACAATTTTGAGAGGGATTTGAAAAGTTTCAATGGGAATGGGAAGAATTGGGACAAAAATTGGAAAATTTTTAAGGGACTTTGAAAAAATTTCAACTGGAATTTTAGCAATTTTTTTACGTGAAATTGTGAACATGTGGACATGGATTTTGAAAATTCTAGAGAGAATTTTAAAAGCTTCAACAGAATTTCAACAATTTTGAGAGGGATTTGAAAAGTTTCAATGGGAATGGGAAGAATTGGGACAAAAATTGGAAAATTTTTAAGGGACTTTGAAAAAATTTCAACTGGAATTTTAGCAATTTTTTGACGTGAAATTGTAAACATGTGGACATGGATTTTGAAAATTCTAGAGAGAATTTTAAAAGCTTCAAGAGAATTTCAACAATTTTGAGAGGGATTTGAAAAGTTTCAATGGGAATGGGAAGAATTGGGACAGAAATTGGAAAATTTTTAAGGGACTTTGAAAAAATTTCAACTGGAATTTTAGCCATTTTTTGACGTGAAATTGTAAACATGTGGACATGGATTTTGAAAATTCTAGAGAGAATTTTAAAAGCTTCAAGAGAATTTCAACAATTTTGAGAGGGATTTGAAAAGTTTCAATGGGAATGGGAAGAATTGGGACAGAAATTGGAAAATTTTTAAGGGACTTTGAAAAAATTTCAACTGGAATTTTAGCCATTTTTTGACGTGAAATTGTAAACATGTGGACAAGGATTTTGAAAATTCTAGAGAGAATTTTAAAAGCTTCAACAGAATTTCAACAATTTTGAGAGGGATTTGAAAAGTTTCAATGGGAATGGGAAGAATTGGGACAAAAATTGGAAAATTTTTAAGGGACTTTGAAAAAATTTCAACTGGAATTTTAGCAATTTTTTTACGTGAAATTGTGAACATGTGGACATGGATTTTGAAAATTCTAGAGAGAATTTTAAAAGCTTCAAGAGAATTTCAACAATTTTGAGAGGGATTTGAAAAGTTTCAAAGGGAATGGGAAGAATTGGGACAAAAATTGGAAAATTTTTAAGGGACTTTGAAAAAATTTCAACTGGAATTTTAGCAATTTTTTACGTGAAATTGTAAACATGTTGAAGTGGATTTTGAAAATTCTAGAGAGAATTTTAAAAGCTTCAACAGAATTTCAACAATTTTGAGAGGGATTTGAAAAGTTTCAATGGGAATGGGAAGAATTGGGACAAAAATTGGAAAATTTTTAAGGGACTTTGAAAAAATTTCAACTGGAATTTTAGCAATTTTTTTACGTGAAATTGTGAACATGTGGACATGGATTTTGAAAATTCTAGAGAGAATTTTAAAAGCTTCAACAGAATTTCAACAATTTTGAGAGGGATTTGAAAAGTTTCAATGGGAATGGGAAGAATTGGGACAAAAATTGGAAAATTTTTAAGGGACTTTGAAAAAATTTCAACTGGAATTTTAGCCATTTTGTGACGTGAAATTGTAAACATGTGGACATGGATTTTGAAAATTCTAGAGAGAATTTTAAAAGCTTCAAGAGAATTTCAACAATTTTGAGAGGGATTTGAAAAGTTTCAATGGGAATGGGAAGAATTGGGACAAAAATTGGAAAATTTTTAAGGGACTTTGAAAAAATTTCAACTGGAATTTTAGCAATTTTTTGACGTGAAATTGTAAACATGTGGCCATGGATTTTGAAAATTCTAGAGAGAATTTTAAAAGCTTCAAGAGAATTTCAACAATTTTGAGAGGGATTTGAAAAGTTTCAATGGGAATGGGAAGAATTGGGACAAAAATTGGAAAATTTTTCAGGGACTTTGAAAAAATTTCAACTGGAATTTTAGCCATTTTTTGACGTGAAATTGTAAACATGTGGACAAGGATTTTGAAAATTCTAGAGAGAATTTTAAAAGCTTCAAGAGAATTTCAACAATTTTGAGAGGGATTTGAAAAGTTTCAATGGGAATGGGAAGAATTGGGACAAAAATTGGAAAATTTTTAAGGGACTTTGAAAAAATTTCAACTGGAATTTTAGCATTTTTTTTAAGTGAAATTGTGAACATGTGGACATGGATTTTGAAAATTCTAGAGAGAATTTTAAAAGCTTCAACAGAATTTCAACAATTTTGAGAGGGATTTGAAAAGTTTCAATGGGAATGGGAAGAATTGGGACAAAAATTGGAAAATTTTTAAGGGACTTTGAAAAAATTTCAACTGGAATTTTAGCAATTTTTTGACGTGAAATTGTAAACATGTGGCCATGGATTTTGAAAATTCTAGAGAGAATTTTAAAAGCTTCAAGAGAATTTCAACAATTTTGAGAGGGATTTGAAAAGTTTCAATGGGAATGGGAAGAATTGGGACAGAAATTGGAAAATTTTTAAGGGACTTTGAAAAAATTTCAACTGGAATTTTAGCCATTTTTTGACGTGAAATTGTAAACATGTGGACATGGATTTTGAAAATTCTAGAGAGAATTTTAAAAGCTTCAAGAGAATTTCAACAATTTTGAGAGGGATTTGAAAAGTTTCAATGGGAATGGGAAGAATTGGGACAAAAATTGGAAAATTTTTAAGGGACTTTGAAAAAATTTCAACTGGAATTTTAGCAATTTTTTTACGTGAAATTGTGAACATGTGGACATGGATTTTGAAAATTCTAGAGAGAATTTTAAAAGCTTCAACAGAATTTCAACAATTTTGAGAGGGATTTGAAAAGTTTCAATGGGAATGGGAAGAATTGGGACAAAAATTGGAAAATTTTTAAGGGACTTTGAAAAAATTTCAACTGGAATTTTAGCAATTTTTTGACGTGAAATTGTAAACATGTGGACATGGATTTTGAAAATTCTAGAGAGAATTTTAAAAGCTTCAAGAGAATTTCAACAATTTTGAGAGGGATTTGAAAAGTTTCAATGGGAATGGGAAGAATTGGGACAAAAATTGGAAAATTTTTAAGGGACTTTGAAAAAATTTCAACTGGAATTTTAGCAATTTTTTTACGTGAAATTGTGAAGATGTGGACATGGATTTTGAAAATTCTAGAGAGAATTTTAAAAGCTTCAAGAGAATTTCAACAATTTTGAGAGGGATTTGAAAAGTTTCAATGGGAATGGGAAGAATTGGGACAAAAATTGGAAAATTTTTAAGGGACTTTGAAAAAATTTCAACTGGAATTTTAGCCATTTTTTGACGTGAAATTGTAAACATGTGGCCATGGATTTTGAAAATTCTAGAGAGAATTTTAAAAGCTTCAAGAGAATTTCAACAATTTTGAGAGGGATTTGAAAAGTTTCAATGGGAATGGGAAGAATTGGGACAAAAATTGGAAAATTTTTAAGGGACTTTGAAAAAATTTCAACTGGAATTTTAGCAATTTTTTTACGTGAAATTGTGAACATGTGGACATGGATTTTGAAAATTCTAGAGAGAATTTTAAAAGCTTCAAGAGAATTTCAACAATTTTGAGAGGGATTTGAAAAGTTTCAATGGGAATGGGAAGAATTGGGACAAAAATTGGAAAATTTTTAAGGGACTTTGAAAAAATTTCAACTGGAATTTTAGCAATTTTTTTACGTGAAATTGTGAACATGTGGACATGGATTTTGAAAATTCTAGAGAGAATTTTAAAAGCTTCAACAG
Organism: Streptopelia decaocto; assembly: GCF_964273445.1. Classification (NCBI taxonomy): domain Eukaryota; kingdom Metazoa; phylum Chordata; class Aves; order Columbiformes; family Columbidae; genus Streptopelia; species Streptopelia decaocto. The sequence continues at coordinate 8,632 of NW_028117206.1, read as the reverse complement.
AATTTCAACAATTTTGAGAGGGATTTGAAAAGTTTCAATGGGAATGGGAAGAATTGGGACAAAAATTGGAAAATTTTGAAGGGACTTTGAAAACATTTCAACTGGAATTTTAGCAATTTTTTGACGTGAAATTGTGAACATGTGGACATGGATTTTGAAAATTCTAGAGAGAATTTTAAAAGCTTCAACAGAATTTCAACAATTTTGAGAGGGATTTGAAAAGTTTCAATGGGAATGGGAAGAATTGGGACAAAAATTGGAAAATTTTTAAGGGACTTTGAAAAAATTTCAACTGGAATTTTAGCAATTTTTTGACGTGAAATTGTAAACATGTGGACATGGATTTTGAAAATTCTAGAGAGAATTTTAAAAGCTTCAAGAGAATTTCAACAATTTTGAGAGGGATTTGAAAAGTTTCAATGGGAATGGGAAGAATTGGGACAGAAATTGGAAAATTTTTAAGGGACTTTGAAAAAATTTCAACTGGAATTTTAGCCATTTTTTGACGTGAAATTGTAAACATGTGGACATGGATTTTGAAAATTCTAGAGAGAATTTTAAAAGCTTCAAGAGAATTTCAACAATTTTGAGAGGGATTTGAAAAGTTTCAATGGGAATGGGAAGAATTGGGACAAAAACTGGAAAATTTTTAAGGGACTTTGAAAAAATTTCAACTGGAATTTTAGCAATTTTTTTACGTGAAATTGTGAACATGTGGACATGGATTTTGAAAATTCTAGAGAGAATTTTAAAAGCTTCAACAGAATTTCAACAATTTTGAGAGGGATTTGAAAAGTTTCAATGGGAATGGGAAGAATTGGGACAAAAATTGGAAAATTTTTAAGGGACTTTGAAAAAATTTCAACTGGAATTTTAGCAATTTTTTTACGTGAAATTGTGAAGATGTGGACATGGATTTTGAAAATTCTAGAGAGAATTTTAAAAGCTTCAAGAGAATTTCAACAATTTTGAGAGGGATTTGAAAAGTTTCAATGGGAATGGGAAGAATTGGGACAAAAATTGGAAAATTTTTCAGGGACTTTGAAAAAATTTCAACTGGAATTTTAGCCATTTTTTGACGTGAAATTGTAAACATGTGGCCATGGATTTTGAAAATTCTAGAGAGAATTTTAAAAGCTTCAAGAGAATTTCAACAATTTTGAGAGGGATTTGAAAAGTTTCAATGGGAATGGGAAGAATTGGGACAAAAATTGGAAAATTTTTAAGGGACTTTGAAAAAATTTCAACTGGAATTTTAGCCATTTTTTGACGTGAAATTGTAAACATGTTGAAGTGGATTTTGAAAATTCTAGAGAGAATTTTAAAAGCTTCAAGAGAATTTCAACAATTTTGAGAGGGATTTGAAAAGTTTCAATGGGAATGGGAAGAATTGGGACAAAAATTGGAAAATTTTTAAGGGACTTTGAAAAAATTTCAACTGGAATTTTAGCAATTTTTTTACGTGAAATTGTGAACATGTGGACATGGATTTTGAAAATTCTAGAGAGAATTTTAAAAGCTTCAACAGAATTTCAACAATTTTGAGAGGGATTTGAAAAGTTTCAATGGGAATGGGAAGAATTGGGACAAAAATTGGAAAATTTTTCAGGGACTTTGAAAAAATTTCAACTGGAATTTTAGCCATTTTTTGACGTGAAATTGTAAACATGTGGCCATGGATTTTGAAAATTCTAGAGAGAATTTTAAAAGCTTCAAGAGAATTTCAACAATTTTGAGAGGGATTTGAAAAGTTTCAATGGGAATGGGAAGAATTGGGACAAAAATTGGAAAATTTTTAAGGGACTTTGAAAAAATTTCAACTGGAATTTTAGCCATTTTTTGACGTGAAATTGTAAACATGTGGCCATGGATTTTGAAAATTCTAGAGAGAATTTTAAAAGCTTCAAGAGAATTTCAACAATTTTGAGAGGGATTTGAAAAGTTTCAATGGGAATGGGAAGAATTGGGACAAAAACTGGAAAATTTTTAAGGGACTTTGAAAAAATTTCAACTGGAATTTTAGCAATTTTTTTACGTGAAATTGTGAACATGTGGACATGGATTTTGAAAATTCTAGAGAGAATTTTAAAAGCTTCAACAGAATTTCAACAATTTTGAGAGGGATTTGAAAAGTTTCAATGGGAATGGGAAGAATTGGGACAAAAATTGGAAAATTTTTAAGGGACTTTGAAAAAATTTCAACTGGAATTTTAGCCATTTTTTGACGTGAAATTGTAAACATGTGGCCATGGATTTTGAAAATTCTAGAGAGAATTTTAAAAGCTTCAACAGAATTTCAACAATTTTGAGAGGGATTTGAAAAGTTTCAATGGGAATGGGAAGAATTGGGACAAAAATTGGAAAATTTTGAAGGGACTTTGAAAAAATTTCAAGTGGAATTTTAGCCATTTTTTGACGTGAAATTGTAAACATGTGGACATGGATTTTGAAAATTCTAGAGAGAATTTTAAAAGCTTCAAGAGAATTTCAACAATTTTGAGAGGGATTTGAAAAGTTTCAATGGGAATGGGAAGAATTGGGACAGAAATTGGAAAATTTTTAAGGGACTTTGAAAAAATTTCAACTGGAATTTTAGCCATTTTTTGACGTGAAATTGTAAACATGTGGCCATGGATTTTGAAAATTCTAGAGAGAATTTTAAAAGCTTCAAGAGAATTTCAACAATTTTGAGAGGGATTTGAAAAGTTTCAATGGGAATGGGAAGAAATGGGACAAAAATTGGAAAATTTTTCAGGGACTTTGAAAAAATTTCAACTGGAATTTTAGCCATTTTTTGACGTGAAATTGTAAACATGTGGACAAGGATTTTGAAAATTCTAGAGAGAATTTTAAAAGCTTCAACAGAATTTCAACAATTTTGAGAGGGATTTGAAAAGTTTCAATGGGAATGGGAAGAATTGGGACAAAAATTGGAACATTTTTAAGGGACTTTGAAAAAATTTCAACTGGAATTTTAGCAATTTTTTGACGTGAAATTGTGAACATGTGGACATGGATTTTGAAAATTCTAGAGAGAATTTTAAAAGCTTCAACAGAATTTCAACAATTTTGAGAGGGATTTGAAAAGTTTCAATGGGAATGGGAAGAATTGGGACAAAAATTGGAAAATTTTTAAGGGACTTTGAAAAAATTTCAACTGGAATTTTAGCAATTTTTTGACGTGAAATTGTAAACATGTGGCCATGGATTTTGAAAATTCTAGAGAGAATTTTAAAAGCTTCAAGAGAATTTCAACAATTTTGAGAGGGATTTGAAAAGTTTCAATGGGAATGGGAAGAATTGGGACAGAAATTGGAAAATTTTTAAGGGACTTTGAAAAAATTTCAACTGGAATTTTAGCCATTTTTTGACGTGAAATTGTAAACATGTGGACATGGATTTTGAAAATTCTAGAGAGAATTTTAAAAGCTTCAAGAGAATTTCAACAATTTTGAGAGGGATTTGAAAAGTTTCAATGGGAATGGGAAGAATTGGGACAGAAATTGGAAAATTTTTAAGGGACTTTGAAAAAATTTCAACTGGAATTTTAGCCATTTTTTGACGTGAAATTGTAAACATGTGGACATGGATTTTGAAAATTCTAGAGAGAATTTTAAAAGCTTCAAGAGAATTTCAACAATTTTGAGAGGGATTTGAAAAGTTTCAATGGGAATGGGAAGAATTGGGACAAAAATTGGAAAATTTTTAAGGGACTTTGAAAAAATTTCAACTGGAATTTTAGCCATTTTTTTACGTGAAATTGTGAACATGTGGACATGGATTTTGAAAATTCTAGAGAGAATTTTAAAAGCTTCAAGAGAATTTCAACAATTTTGAGAGGGATTTGAAAAGTTTCAATGGGAATGGGAAGAATTGGGACAAAAATTGGAAAATTTTTAAGGGACTTTGAAAAAATTTCAACTGGAATTTTAGCAATTTTTTACGTGAAATTGTAAACATGTTGAAGTGGATTTTGAAAATTCTAGAGAGAATTTTAAAAGCTTCAACAGAATTTCAACAATTTTGAGAGGGATTTGAAAAGTTTCAATGGGAATGGGAAGAATTGGGACAAAAATTGGAAAATTTTTAAGGGACTTTGAAAAAATTTCAACTGGAATTTTAGCCATTTTTTGACGTGAAATTGTGAACATGTGGACATGGATTTTGAAAATTCTAGAGAGAATTTTAAAAGCTTCAACAGAATTTCAACAATTTTGAGAGGGATTTGAAAAGTTTCAATGGGAATGGGAAGAATTGGGACAAAAATTGGAAAATTTTTAAGGGACTTTGAAAAAATTTCAACTGGAATTTTAGCCATTTTTTGACGTGAAATTGTAAACATGTGGACATGGATTTTGAAAATTCTAGAGAGAATTTTAAAAGCTTCAAGAGAATTTCAACAATTTTGAGAGGGATTTGAAAAGTTTCAATGGGAATGGGAAGAATTGGGACAAAAATTGGAAAATTTTTAAGGGACTTTGAAAAAATTTCAACTGGAATTTTAGCAATTTTTTTACGTGAAATTGTGAACATGTGGACATGGATTTTGAAAATTCTAGAGAGAATTTTAAAAGCTTCAACAGAATTTCAACAATTTTGAGAGGGATTTGAAAAGTTTCAATGGGAATGGGAAGAATTGGGACAAAAATTGGAAAATTTTTAAGGGACTTTGAAAAAATTTCAACTGGAATTTTAGCAATTTTTTGACGTGAAATTGTAAACATGTGGACAAGGATTTTGAAAATTCTAGAGAGAATTTTAAAAGCTTCAACAGAATTTCAACAATTTTGAGAGGGATTTGAAAAGTTTCAATGGGAATGGGAAGAATTGGGACAAAAATTGGAAAATTTTTAAGGGACTTTGAAAAAATTTCAACTGGAATTTTAGCAATTTTTTGACGTGAAATTGTAAACATGTGGACATGGATTTTGAAAATTCTAGAGAGAATTTTAAAAGCTTCAACAGAATTTCAACAATTTTGAGAGGGATTTGAAAAGTTTCAATGGGAATGGGAAGAATTGGGACAAAAATTGGAAAATTTTTAAGGGACTTTGAAAAAATTTCAACTGGAATTTTAGCAATTTTTTGACGTGAAATTGTAAACATGTGGCCATGGATTTTGAAAATTCTAGAGAGAATTTTAAAAGCTTCAAGAGAATTTCAACAATTTTGAGAGGGATTTGAAAAGTTTCAATGGGAATGGGAAGAATTGGGACAGAAATTGGAAAATTTTTAAGGGACTTTGAAAAAATTTCAACTGGAATTTTAGCCATTTTTTGACGTGAAATTGTAAACATGTGGCCATGGATTTTGAAAATTCTAGAGAGAATTTTAAAAGCTTCAAGAGAATTTCAACAATTTGGAGAGGGATTTGAAAAGTTTCAATGGGAATGGGAAGAATTGGGACAAAAATTGGAAAATTTTTAAGGGACTTTGAAAAAATTTCAACTGGAATTTTAGCCATTTTTTGACGTGAAATTGTGAACATGTGGACATGGATTTTGAAAATTCTAGAGAGAATTTTAAAAGCTTCAAGAGAATTTCAACAATTTTGAGAGGGATTTGAAAAGTTTCAATGGGAATGGGAAGAATTGGGACAAAAATTGGAAAATTTTTAAGGGACTTTGAAAAAATTTCAACTGGAATTTTAGCCATTTTTTGACGTGAAATTGTAAACATGTGGACATGGATTTTGAAAATTCTAGAGAGAATTTTAAAAGCTTCAACAGAATTTCAACAATTTTGAGAGGGATTTGAAAAGTTTCAATGGGAATGGGAAGAATTGGGACAAAAATTGGAAAATTTTTAAGGGACTTTGAAAAAATTTCAACTGGAATTTTAGCAATTTTTTTACGTGAAATTGTGAAGATGTGGACATGGATTTTGAAAATTCTAGAGAGAATTTTAAAAGCTTCAAGAGAATTTCAACAATTTTGAGAGGGATTTGAAAAGTTTCAATGGGAATGGGAAGAATTGGGACAAAAATTGGAAAATTTTTCAGGGACTTTGAAAAAATTTCAACTGGAATTTTAGCCATTTTTTGACGTGAAATTGTAAACATGTGGCCATGGATTTTGAAAATTCTAGAGAGAATTTTAAAAGCTTCAAGAGAATTTCAACAATTTTGAGAGGGATTTGAAAAGTTTCAATGGGAATGGGAAGAATTGGGACAAAAATTGGAAAATTTTTAAGGGACTTTGAAAAAATTTCAACTGGAATTTTAGCAATTTTTTTACATGAAATTGTGAACATGTGGACATGGATTTTGAAAATTCTAGAGAGAATTTTAAAAGCTTCAAGAGAATTTCAACAATTTTGAGAGGGATTTGAAAAGTTTCAATGGGAATGGGAAGAATTGGGACAAAAATTGGAAAATTTTTAAGGGACTTTGAAAAAATTTCAACTGGAATTTTAGCCATTTTTTGACGTGAAATTGTAAACATGTGGCCATGGATTTTGAAAATTCTAGAGAGAATTTTAAAAGCTTCAAGAGAATTTCAACAATTTTGAGAGGGATTTGAAAAGTTTCAATGGGAATGGGAAGAATTGGGACAAAAATTGGAAAATTTTAAGGGACTTTGAAAAAATTTCAACTGGAATTTTAGCCATTTTTTGACGTGAAATTGTAAACATGTGGACATGGATTTTGAAAATTCTAGAGAGAATTTTAAAAGCTTCAAGAGAATTTCAACAATTTTGAGAGGGATTTGAAAAGTTTCAATGGGAATGGGAAGAATTGGGACAAAAATTGGAAAATTTTTAAGGGACTTTGAAAAAATTTCAACTGGAATTTTAGCCATTTTTTGACGTGAAATTGTAAACATGTGGCCATAGATTTTGAAAATTCTAGAGAGAATTTTAAAAGCTTCAACAGAATTTCAACAATTTTGAGAGGGATTTGAAAAGTTTCAATGGGAATGGGAAGAATTGGGACAAAAATTGGAAAATTTTTAAGGGACTTTGAAAAAATTTCAACTGGAATTTTAGCCATTTTTTGACGTGAAATTGTAAACATGTGGACATGGATTTTGAAAATTCTAGAGAGAATTTTAAAAGCTTCAAGAGAATTTCAACAATTTTGAGAGGGATTTGAAAAGTTTCAATGGGAATGGGAAGAATTGGGACAAAAATTGGAAAATTTTTAAGGGACTTTGAAAAAATTTCAACTGGAATTTTAGCCATTTTTTGACGTGAAATTGTAAACATGTGGACATGGATTTTGAAAATTCTAGAGAGAATTTTAAAAGCTTCAAGAGAATTTCAACAATTTTGAGAGGGATTTGAAATGTTTCAATGGGAATGGGAAGAATTGGGACAAAAATTGGAAAATTTTTAAGGGACTTTGAAAAAATTTCAACTGGAATTTTAGCCATTTTTTGACGTGAAATTGTAAACATGTGGCCATGGATTTTGAAAATTCTAGAGAGAATTTTAAAAGCTTCAACAGAATTTCAACAATTTTGAGAGGGATTTGAAAAGTTTCAATGGGAATGGGAAGAATTGGGACAAAAATTGGAAAATTTTTAAGGGACTTTGAAAAAATTTCAACTGGAATTTTAGCCATTTTTTGACGTGAAATTGTAAACATGTGGACATGGATTTTGAAAATTCTAGAGAGAATTTTAAAAGCTTCAAGAGAATTTCAACAATTTTGAGAGGGATTTGAAAAGTTTCAATGGGAATGGGAAGAATTGGGACAAAAATTGGAAAATTTTTAAGGGACTTTGAAAAAATTTCAACTGGAATTTTAGCCATTTTTTGATGTGAAATTGTAAACATGTGGACATGGATTTTGAAAATTCTAGAGAGAATTTTAAAAGCTTCAAGAGAATTTCAACAATTTTGAGAGGGATTTGAAAAGTTTCAATGGGAATGGGAAGAATTGGGACAAAAATTGGAAAATTTTTAAGGGACTTTGAAAAAATTTCAACTGGAATTTTAGCCATTTTTTGACGTGAAATTGTAAACATGTGGACATGGATTTTGAAAATTCTAGAGAGAATTTTAAAAGCTTCAACAGAATTTCAACAATTTTGAGAGGGATTTGAAAAGTTTCAATGGGAATGGGAAGAATTGGGACAAAAATTGGAAAATTTTTAAGGGACTTTGAAAAAATTTCAACTGGAATTTTAGCCATTTTTTGACGTGAAATTGTAAACATGTGGCCATGGATTTTGAAAATTCTAGAGAGAATTTTAAAAGCTTCAAGAGAATTTCAACAATTTTGAGAGGGATTTGAAAAGTTTCAATGGGAATGGGAAGAATTGGGACAAAAATTGGAAAATTTTTAAGGGACTTTGAAAAAATTTCAACTGGAATTTTAGCCATTTTTTGACGTGAAATTGTAAACATGTGGACATGGATTTTGAAAATTCTAGAGAGAATTTTAAAAGCTTCAACAGAATTTCAACAATTTTGAGAGGGATTTGAAAAGTTTCAATGGGAATGGGAAGAATTGGGACAAAAATTGGAAAATTTTTAAGGGACTTTGAAAAAATTTCAACTGGAATTTTAGCCATTTTTTGACGTGAAATTGTAAACATGTGGACATGGATTTTGAAAATTCTAGAGAGAATTTTAAAAGCTTCAACAGAATTTCAACAATTTTGAGAGGGATTTGAAAAGTTTCAAT
>NW_028117207.1:0-44319 GCF_964273445.1 Streptopelia decaocto | reverse complement strand
CAACAGAATTTCAACAATTTTGAGAGGGATTTGAAAAGTTTCAATGGGAATGGGAAGAATTGGGACAAAAATTGGAAAATTTTTAAGGGACTTTGAAAAAATTTCAACTGGAATTTTAGCCATTTTTTGACGTGAAATTGTAAACATGTGGCCATGGATTTTGAAAATTCTAGAGAGAATTTTAAAAGCTTCAAGAGAATTTCAACAATTTTGAGAGGGATTTGAAAAGTTTCAATGGGAATGGGAAGAATTGGGACAAAAATTGGAAATTTTTTAAAGGACTTTGAAAAAATTTCAACTGGAATTTTAGCCATTTTTTGACGTGAAATTGTAAACATGTGGCCATGGATTTTGAAAATTCTAGAGAGAATTTTAAAAGCTTCAAGAGAATTTCAACAATTTTGAGAGGGATTTGAAAAGTTTCAATGGGAATGGGAAGAATTGGGACAAAAATTGGAAAATTTTTAAGGGACTTTGAAAAAATTTCAACTGGAATTTTAGCCATTTTTTGACGTGAAATTGTAAACATGTGGCCATGGATTTTGAAAATTCTAGAGAGAATTTTAAAAGCTTCAAGAGAATTTCAACAATTTTGAGAGGGATTTGAAAAGTTTCAATGGGAATGGGAAGAATTGGGACAAAAATTGGAAAATTTTTAAGGGACTTTGAAAAAAATTTCAACTGGAATTTTAGCCATTTTTTGACGTGAAATTGTAAACATGTGGCCATGGATTTTGAAAATTCTAGAGAGAATTTTAAAAGCTTCAAGAGAATTTCTACAATTTTGAGAGGGAATTGAAAAGTTTCAATGGGAATGGGAAGAATTGGGACAAAAATTGGAAAATTTTTAAGGGACTTTGAAAAAATTTCAACTGGAATTTTAGCCATTTTTTGACGTGAAATTGTAAACATGTTGAAGTGGATTTTGAAAATTCTAGAGAGAATTTTAAAAGCTTCAACAGAATTTCAACAATTTTGAGAGGGATTTGAAAAGTTTCAATGGGAATGGGAAGAATTGGGACAAAAATTGGAAAATTTTTAAGGGACTTTGAAAAAATTTCAACTGGAATTTTAGCCATTTTTTGACGTGAAATTGTAAACATGTGGACATGGATTTTGAAAATTCTAGAGAGAATTTTAAAAGCTTCAACAGAATTTCAACAATTTTGAGAGGGATTTGAAAAGTTTCAATGGGAATGGGAAGAATTGGGACAAAAATTGGAAAATTTTTAAGGGACTTTGAAAAAATTTCAACTGGAATTTTAGCAATTTTTTGACGTGAAATTGTAAACATGTGGACATGGATTTTGAAAATTCTAGAGAGAATTTTAAAAGGTTCAACAGAATTTCAACAATTTTGAGAGGGATTTGAAAAGTTTCAATGGGAATGGGAAGAATTGGAACAAAAATTGGAAAATTTTTAAGGGACTTTGAAAAAATTTCAACTGGAATTTTAGCCATTTTTTGACGTGAAATTGTAAACATGTGGCCATGGATTTTGAAAATTCTAGAGAGAATTTTAAAAGCTTCAAGAGAATTTCAACAATTTTGAGAGGGATTTGAAAAGTTTCAATGGGAATGGGAAGAATTGGGACAAAAATTGGAAATTTTTTAAGGGACTTTGAAAAAATTTCAACTGGAATTTTAGCCATTTTTTGACGTGAAATTGTAAACATGTGGACATGGATTTTGAAAATTCTAGAGAGAATTTTAAAAGCTTCAAGAGAATTTCAACAATTTTGAGAGGGATTTGAAAAGTTTCAATGGGAATGGGAAGAATTGGGACAAAAATTGGAAAATTTTTAAGGGACTTTGAAAAAATTTCAACTGGAATTTTAGCCATTTTTTGACGTGAAATTGTAAACATGTGGCCATGGATTTTGAAAATTCTAGAGAGAATTTTAAAAGCTTCAACAGAATTTCAACAATTTTGAGAGGGATTTGAAAAGTTTCAATGGGAATGGGAAGAATTGGGACAAAAATTGGAAAATTTTTAAGGGACTTTGAAAAAATTTCAACTGGAATTTTAGCCATTTTTTGACGTGAAATTGTAAACATGTGGCCATGGATTTTGAAAATTCTAGAGAGAATTTTAAAAGCTTCAAGAGAATTTCAACAATTTTGAGAGGGATTTGAAAAGTTTCAATGGGAATGGGAAGAATTGGGACAAAAATTGGAAAATTTTTAAGGGACTTTGAAAAAATTTCAACTGGAATTTTAGCCATTTTTTGACGTGAAATTGTAAACATGTGGACATGGATTTTGAAAATTCTAGAGAGAATTTTAAAAGCTTCAAGAGAATTTCAACAATTTTGAGAGGGATTTGAAAAGTTTCAATGGGAATGGGAAGAATTGGGACAAAAATGGAAAATTTTTAAGGGACTTTGAAAAAATTTCAACTGGAATTTTAGCCATTTTTTGACGTGAAATTGTAAACATGTGGCCATGGATTTTGAAAATTCTAGAGAGAATTTTAAAAGCTTCAAGAGAATTTCAACAATTTTGAGAGGGATTTGAAAAGTTTCAATGGGAATGGGAAGAATTGGGACAAAAATTGGAAAATTTTTAAGGGACTTTGAAAAAATTTCAACTGGAATTTTAGCCATTTTTTATGTGAAATTGTAAACATGTGGCCATGGATTTTGAAAATTCTAGAGAGAATTTTAAAAGCTTCAAGAGAATTTCAACAATTTTGAGAGGGATTTGAAAAGTTTCAATGGGAATGGGAAGAATTGGGACAAAAATTGGAAAATTTTTAAGGGACTTTGAAAAAATTTCAACTGGAATTTTAGCCATTTTTTGACGTGAAATTGTAAACATGTGGACATGGATTTTGAAAATTCTAGAGAGAATTTTAAAAGCTTCAACAGAATTTCAACAATTTTGAGAGGGATTTGAAAAGTTTCAATGGGAATGGGAAGAATTGGGACAAAAATTGGAAAATTTTTAAGGGACTTTGAAAAAATTTCAACTGGAATTTTAGCCATTTTTTGACGTGAAATTGTAAACATGTGGCCATGGATTTTGAAAATTCTAGAGAGAATTTTAAAAGCTTCAAGAGAATTTCAACAATTTTGAGAGGGATTTGAAAAGTTTCAATGGGAATGGGAAGAATTGGGACAAAAATTGGAAATTTTTTAAGGGACTTTGAAAAAATTTCAACTGGAATTTTAGCCATTTTTTGACGTGAAATTGTAAACATGTGGCCATGGATTTTGAAAATTCTAGAGAGAATTTTAAAAGCTTCAAGAGAATTTCAACAATTTTGAGAGGGATTTGAAAGTTTCAATGGGAATGGGAAGAATTGGGACAAAAATTGGAAAATTTTTAAGGGACTTTGAAAAAATTTCAACTGGAATTTTAGCCATTTTTTGACGTGAAATTGTAAACATGTGGCCATGGATTTTGAAAATTCTAGAGAGAATTTTAAAAGCTTCAAGAGAATTTCAACAATTTTGAGAGGGATTTGAAAAGTTTCAATGGGAATGGGAAGAATTGGGACAAAAATTGGAAAATTTTTAAGGGACTTTGAAAAAATTTCAACTGGAATTTTAGCCATTTTTTGACGTGAAATTGTAAACATGTGGCCATGGATTTTGAAAATTCTAGAGAGAATTTTAAAAGCTTCAACAGAATTTCTACAATTTTGAGAGGGATTTGAAAAGTTTCAATGGGAATGGGAAGAATTGGGACAAAAATTGGAAAATTTTTAAGGGACTTTGAAAAAATTTCAACTGGAATTTTAGCCATTTTTTGACGTGAAATTGTAAACATGTGGACATGGATTTTGAAAATTCTAGAGAGAATTTTAAAGCTTCAACAGAATTTCTACAATTTTGAGAGGGATTTGAAAAGTTTCAATGGGAATGGGAAGAATTGGGACAAAAATTGGAAAATTTTTAAGGGACTTTGAAAAAATTTCAACTGGAATTTTAGCCATTTTTTGACGTGAAATTGTAAACATGTGGCCATGGATTTTGAAAATTCTAGAGAGAATTTTAAAAGCTTCAAGAGAATTTCAACAATTTTGAGAGGGATTTGAAAAGTTTCAATGGGAATGGGAAGAATTGGGACAAAAATTGGAAAATTTTTAAGGGACTTTGAAAAAATTTCAACTGGAATTTTAGCCATTTTTTGACGTGAAATTGTAAACATGTGGACATGGATTTTGAAAATTCTAGAGAGAATTTTAAAAGCTTCAAGAGAATTTCAACAATTTTGAGAGGGATTTGAAAAGTTTCAATGGGAATGGGAAGAATTGGGACAAAAATTGGAAAATTTTTAAGGGACTTTGAAAAAATTTCAACTGGAATTTTAGCCATTTTTTGACGTGAAATTGTAAACATGTGGACATGGATTTTGAAAATTCTAGAGAGAATTTTAAAAGCTTCAACAGAATTTCTACAATTTTGAGAGGGATTTGAAAAGTTTCAATGGGAATGGGAAGAATTGGGACAAAAATTGGAAAATTTTAAGGGACTTTGAAAAAATTTCAACTGGAATTTTAGCCATTTTTTGACGTGAAATTGTAAACATGTGGACATGGATTTTGAAAATTCTAGAGAGAATTTTAAAAGCTTCAAGAGAATTTCAACAATTTTGAGAGGGATTTGAAAAGTTTCAATGGGAATGGGAAGAATTGGGACAAAAATTGGAAAATTTTTAAGGGACTTTGAAAAAATTTCAACTGGAATTTTAGCCATTTTTTGACGTGAAATTGTAAACATGTGGACATGGATTTTGAAAATTCTAGAGAGAATTTTAAAAGCTTCAACAGAATTTCAACAATTTTGAGAGGGATTTGAAAAGTTTCAATGGGAATGGGAGAATTGGGACAAAAATTGGAAAATTTTTAAGGGACTTTGAAAAAATTTCAACTGGAATTTTAGCCATTTTTTGACGTGAAATTGTAAACATGTGGCCATGGATTTTGAAAATTCTAGAGAGAATTTTAAAAGCTTCAACAGAATTTCTACAATTTTGAGAGGGATTTGAAAAGTTTCAATGGGAATGGGAAGAATTGGGACAAAAATTGGAAAATTTTTAAGGGACTTGAAAAAATTTCAACTGGAATTTTAGCCATTTTTTGACGTGAAATTGTAAACATGTGGCCGTGGATTTTGAAAATTCTAGAGAGAATTTTAAAAGCTTCAAGAGAATTTCAACAATTTTGAGAGGGATTTGAAAAGTTTCAATGGGAATGGGAAGAATTGGGACAAAAATTGGAAAATTTTTAAGGGACTTTGAAAAAATTTCAACTGGAATTTTAGCAATTTTTTTATGTGAAATTGTAAACATGTGGACATGGATTTTGAAAATTCTAGAGAGAATTTTAAAAGCTTCAAGAGAATTTCAACAATTTTGAGAGGGATTTGAAAAGTTTCAATGGGAATGGGAAGAATTGGGACAAAAATTGGAAAATTTTTAAGGGACTTTGAAAAAATTTCAACTGGAATTTTAGCCATTTTTTGACGTGAAATTGTAAACATGTGGACATGGATTTTGAAAATTCTAGAGAGAATTTTAAAAGCTTCAACAGAATTTCAACAATTTTGAGAGGGATTTGAAAAGTTTCAATGGGAATGGGAAGAATTGGGACAAAAATTGGAAAATTTTTAAGGGACTTTGAAAAAATTTCAACTGGAATTTTAGCCATTTTTTGACATGAAATTGTAAACATGTGGACATGGATTTTGAAAATTCTAGAGAGAATTTTAAAAGCTTCAAGAGAATTTCAACAATTTTGAGAGGGATTTGAAAAGTTTCAATGGGAATGGGAAGAATTGGGACAAAAATTGGAAAATTTTTAAGGGACTTTGAAAAAATTTCAACTGGAATTTTAGCCATTTTTTGACGTGAAATTGTAAACATGTGGACATGGATTTTGAAAATTCTAGAGAGAATTTTAAAAGCTTCAAGAGAATTTCTACAATTTTGAGAGGGATTTGAAAAGTTTCAATGGGAATGGGAAGAATTGGGACAAAAATTGGAAAATTTTTAAGGGACTTTGAAAAAATTTCAACTGGAATTTTAGCCATTTTTTGACGTGAAATTGTAAACATGTGGCCATGGATTTTGAAAATTCTAGAGAGAATTTTAAAAGCTTCAAGAGAATTTCAACAATTTTGAGAGGGATTTGAAAAGTTTCAATGGGAATGGGAAGAATTGGGACAAAAATTGGAAAATTTTTAAGGGACTTTGAAAAAATTTCAACTGGAATTTTAGCCATTTTTTGACGTGAAATTGTAAACATGTGGCCATGGATTTTGAAAATTCTAGAGAGAATTTTAAAAGCTTCAACAGAATTTCTACAATTTTGAGAGGGATTTGAAAAGTTTCAATGGGAATGGGAAGAATTGGGACAAAAATTGGAAAATTTTTAAGGGACTTTGAAAAAATTTCAACTGGAATTTTAGCCATTTTTTGACGTGAAATTGTAAACATGTGGACATGGATTTTGAAAATTCTAGAGAGAATTTTTAAAGCTTCAACAGAATTTCTACAATTTTGAGAGGGATTTGAAAAGTTTCAATGGGAATGGGAAGAATTGGGACAAAAATTGGAAAATTTTTAAGGGACTTTGAAAAAATTTCAACTGGAATTTTAGCCATTTTTTGACGTGAAATTGTAAACATGTGGCCATGGATTTTGAAAATTCTAGAGAGAATTTTAAAAGCTTCAAGAGAATTTCAACAATTTTGAGAGGGATTTGAAAAGTTTCAATGGGAATGGGAAGAATTGGGACAAAAATTGGAAAATTTTTAAGGGACTTTGAAAAAATTTCAACTGGAATTTTAGCCATTTTTTGACGTGAAATTGTAAACATGTGGCCATGGATTTTGAAAATTCTAGAGAGAATTTTAAAAGCTTCAAGAGAATTTCAACAATTTTGAGAGGGATTTGAAAAGTTTCAATGGGAATGGGAAGAATTGGGACAAAAATTGGAAAATTTTTAAGGGACTTTGAAAAAATTTCAACTGGAATTTTAGCCATTTTTTGACATGAAATTGTAAACATGTGGACATGGATTTTGAAAATTCTAGAGAGAATTTTAAAAGCTTCAAGAGAATTTCAACAATTTGGAGAGGGATTTGAAAAGTTTCAATGGGAATGGGAAGAATTGGGACAAAAATTGGAAAATTTTTAAGGGACTTTGAAAAAATTTCAACTGGAATTTTAGCAATTTTTTTATGTGAAATTGTAAACATGTGGACATGGATTTTGAAAATTCTAGAGAGAATTTTAAAAGCTTCAAGAGAATTTCTACAATTTTGAGAGGGATTTGAAAAGTTTCAATGGGAATGGGAAGAATTGGGACAAAAATTGGAAAATTTTTAAGGGACTTTGAAAAAATTTCAACTGGAATTTTAGCCATTTTTTGACGTGAAATTGTAAACATGTGGACATGGATTTTGAAAATTCTAGAGAGAATTTTAAAAGCTTCAACAGAATTTCAACAATTTTGAGAGGGATTTGAAAAGTTTCAATGGGAATGGGAAGAATTGGGACAAAAATTGGAAATTTTTTAAGGGACTTTGAAAAAATTTCAACTGGAATTTTAGCCATTTTTTGACGTGAAATTGTAAACATGTGGACATGGATTTTGAAAATTCTAGAGAGAATTTTAAAAGCTTCAAGAGAATTTCAACAATTTTGAGAGGGATTTGAAAAGTTTCAATGGGAATGGGAAGAATTGGGACAAAAATTGGAAAATTTTTAAGGGACTTTGAAAAAATTTCAACTGGAATTTTAGCCATTTTTTTACGTGAAATTGTAAACATGTGGACATGGATTTTGAAAATTCTAGAGAGAATTTTAAAAGCTTCAAGAGAATTTCTACAATTTTGAGAGGGATTTGAAAAGTTTCAATGGGAATGGGAAGAATTGGGACAAAAATTGGAAAATTTTTAAGGGACTTTGAAAAAATTTCAACTGGAATTTTAGCCATTTTTTGACGTGAAATTGTAAACATGTGGCCATGGATTTTGAAAATTCTAGAGAGAATTTTAAAAGCTTCAAGAGAATTTCAACAATTTTGAGAGGGATTTGAAAAGTTTCAATGGGAATGGGAAGAATTGGGACAAAAATTGGAAAATTTTTAAGGGACTTTGAAAAAATTTCAACTGGAATTTTAGCCATTTTTTGACGTGAAATTGTAAACATGTGGCCATGGATTTTGAAAATTCTAGAGAGAATTTTAAAAGCTTCAACAGAATTTCTACAATTTTGAGAGGGATTTGAAAAGTTTCAATGGGAATGGGAAGAATTGGGACAAAAATTGGAAAATTTTTAAGGGACTTTGAAAAAATTTCAACTGGAATTTTAGCCATTTTTTGACGTGAAATTGTAAACATGTGGACATGGATTTTGAAAATTCTAGAGAGAATTTTTAAAGCTTCAACAGAATTTCTACAATTTTGAGAGGGATTTGAAAAGTTTCAATGGGAATGGGAAGAATTGGGACAAAAATTGGAAAATTTTTAAGGGACTTTGAAAAAATTTCAACTGGAATTTTAGCCATTTTTTGACGTGAAATTGTAAACATGTGGCCATGGATTTTGAAAATTCTAGAGAGAATTTTAAAAGCTTCAAGAGAATTTCAACAATTTTGAGAGGGATTTGAAAAGTTTCAATGGGAATGGGAAGAATTGGGACAAAAATTGGAAAATTTTTAAGGGACTTTGAAAAAATTTCAACTGGAATTTTAGCCATTTTTTGACGTGAAATTGTAAACATGTGGCCATGGATTTTGAAAATTCTAGAGAGAATTTTAAAAGCTTCAAGAGAATTTCAACAATTTTGAGAGGGATTTGAAAAGTTTCAATGGGAATGGGAAGAATTGGGACAAAAATTGGAAAATTTTTAAGGGACTTTGAAAAAATTTCAACTGGAATTTTAGCCATTTTTTGACGTGAAATTGTAAACATGTGGACATGGATTTTGAAAATTCTAGAGAGAATTTTAAAAGCTTCAACAGAATTTCAACAATTTTGAGAGGGATTTGAAAAGTTTCAATGGGAATGGGAAGAATTGGGACAAAAATTGGAAAATTTTTAAGGGACTTTGAAAAAATTTCAACTGGAATTTTAGCCATTTTTTGACGTGAAATTGTAAACATGTGGCCATGGATTTTGAAAATTCTAGAGAGAATTTTAAAAGCTTCAAGAGAATTTCAACAATTTTGAGAGGGATTTGAAAAGTTTCAATGGGAATGGGAAGAATTGGGACAAAAATTGGAAATTTTTAAAGGACTTTGAAAAAATTTCAACTGGAATTTTAGCCATTTTTTGACGTGAAATTGTAAACATGTGGCCATGGATTTTGAAAATTCTAGAGAGAATTTTAAAAGCTTCAAGAGAATTTCAACAATTTTGAGAGGGATTTGAAAAGTTTCAATGGGAATGGGAAGAATTGGGACAAAAATTGGAAAATTTTTAAGGGACTTTGAAAAAATTTCAACTGGAATTTTAGCCATTTTTTGACGTGAAATTGTAAACATGTGGCCATGGATTTTGAAAATTCTAGAGAGAATTTTAAAAGCTTCAAGAGAATTTCAACAATTTTGAGAGGGATTTGAAAAGTTTCAATGGGAATGGGAGAATTGGGACAAAAATTGGAAAATTTTTAAGGGACTTTGAAAAAATTTCAACTGGAATTTTAGCCATTTTTTGACGTGAAATTGTAAACATGTGGCCATGGATTTTGAAAATTCTAGAGAGAATTTTAAAAGCTTCAACAGAATTTCTACAATTTTGAGAGGGATTTGAAAAGTTTCAATGGGAATGGGAAGAATTGGGACAAAAATTGGAAAATTTTTAAGGGACTTTGAAAAAATTTCAACTGGAATTTTAGCCATTTTTTGACGTGAAATTGTAAACATGTGGCCATGGATTTTGAAAATTCTAGAGAGAATTTTAAAAGCTTCAAGAGAATTTAAACAATTTTGAGAGGGATTTGAAAAGTTTCAATGGGAATGGGAAGAATTGGGACAAAAATTGGAAAATTTTGAAGGGACTTTGAAAAAATTTCAACTGGAATTTTAGCCATTTTTTTATGTGAAATTGTAAACATGTGGACATGGATTTTGAAAATTCTAGAGAGAATTTTAAAAGCTTCAAGAGAATTTCTACAATTTTGAGAGGGATTTGAAAAGTTTCAATGGGAATGGGAAGAATTGGGACAAAAATTGGAAAATTTTTAAGGGACTTTGAAAAAATTTCAACTGGAATTTTAGCCATTTTTTGACGTGAAATTGTAAACATGTGGCCATGGATTTTGAAAATTCTAGAGAGAATTTTAAAAGCTTCAACAGAATTTCAACAATTTTGAGAGGGATTTGAAAAGTTTCAATGGGAATGGGAAGAATTGGGACAAAAATTGGAAAATTTTTAAGGGACTTTGAAAAAATTTCAACTGGAATTTTAGCCATTTTTTGACATGAAATTGTAAACATGTGGACATGGATTTTGAAAATTCTAGAGAGAATTTTAAAAGCTTCAAGAGAATTTCAACAATTTGGAGAGGGATTTGAAAAGTTTCAATGGGAATGGGAAGAATTGGGACAAAAATTGGAAAATTTTTAAGGGACTTTGAAAAAATTTCAACTGGAATTTTAGCCATTTTTTGACGTGAAATTGTAAACATGTGGACATGGATTTTGAAAATTCTAGAGAGAATTTTAAAAGCTTCAAGAGAATTTCTACAATTTTGAGAGGGATTTGAAAAGTTTCAATGGGAATGGGAAGAATTGGGACAAAAATTGGAAAATTTTTAAGGGACTTTGAAAAAATTTCAACTGGAATTTTAGCCATTTTTTGACATGAAATTGTAAACATGTGGACATGGATTTTGAAAATTCTAGAGAGAATTTTAAAAGCTTCAAGAGAATTTCAACAATTTTGAGAGGGATTTGAAAAGTTTCAATGGGAATGGGAAGAATTGGGACAAAAATTGGAAAATTTTTAAGGGACTTTGAAAAAATTTCAACTGGAATTTTAGCCATTTTTTGACATGAAATTGTAAACATGTGGACATGGATTTTGAAAATTCTAGAGAGAATTTTAAAAGCTTCAAGAGAATTTCAACAATTTTGAGAGGGATTTGAAAAGTTTCAATGGGAATGGGAAGAATTGGGACAAAAATTGGAAAATTTTTAAGGGACTTGGAAAAAATTTCAACTGGAATTTTAGCCATTTTTTTACGTGAAATTGTAAACATGTGGACATGGATTTTGAAAATTCTAGAGAGAATTTTAAAAGCTTCAAGAGAATTTCAACAATTTTGAGAGGGATTTGAAAAGTTTCAATGGGAATGGGAAGAATTGGGACAAAAATTGGAAATTTTTTAAGGGACTTTGAAAAAATTTCAACTGGAATTTTAGCCATTTTTTGACGTGAAATTGTAAACATGTGGACATGGATTTTGAAAATTCTAGAGAGAATTTTAAAAGCTTCAAGAGAATTTCAACAATTTTGAGAGGGATTTGAAAAGTTTCAATGGGAATGGGAAGAATTGGGACAAAAATTGGAAAATTTTTAAGGGACTTTGAAAAAATTTCAACTGGAATTTTAGCAATTTTTTATGTGAAATTGTAAACATGTGGACATGGATTTTGAAAATTCTAGAGAGAATTTTAAAAGCTTCAAGAGAATTTCAACAATTTTGAGAGGGATTTGAAAAGTTTCAATGGGAATGGGAAGAATTGGGACAAAAATTGGAAAATTTTTAAGGGACTTTGAAAAAATTTCAACTGGAATTTTAGCCATTTTTTGACATGAAATTGTAAACATGTGGCCATGGATTTTGAAAATTCTAGAGAGAATTTTAAAAGCTTCAAGAGAATTTCAACAATTTTGAGAGGGATTTGAAAAGTTTCAATGGGAATGGGAAGAATTGGGACAAAAATTGGAAAATTTTTAAGGGACTTTGAAAAAATTTCAACTGGAATTTTAGCCATTTTTTGACATGAAATTGTAAACATGTGGACATGGATTTTGAAAATTCTAGAGAGAATTTTAAAAGCTTCAAGAGAATTTCAACAATTTTGAGAGGGATTTGAAAAGTTTCAATGGGAATGGGAAGAATTGGGACAAAAATTGGAAAATTTTTAAGGGACTTTGAAAAAATTTCAACTGGAATTTTAGCCATTTTTTGACGTGAAATTGTAAACATGTGGACATGGATTTTGAAAATTCTAGAGAGAATTTTAAAAGCTTCAAGAGAATTTCTACAATTTTGAGAGGGATTTGAAAAGTTTCAATGGGAATGGGAAGAATTGGGACAAAAATTGGAAAATTTTTAAGGGACTTTGAAAAAATTTCAACTGGAATTTTAGCAATTTTTTTATGTGAAATTGTAAACATGTGGCCATGGATTTTGAAAATTCTAGAGAGAATTTTAAAAGCTTCAACAGAATTTCAACAATTTTGAGAGGGATTTGAAAAGTTTAAATGGGAATGGGAAGAATTGGGACAAAAATTGGAAAATTTTTAAGGGACTTTGAAAAAATTTCAACTGGAATTTTAGCCATTTTTTGACGTGAAATTGTAAACATGTGGACATGGATTTTGAAAATTCTAGAGAGAATTTTAAAAGCTTCAAGAGAATTTCAACAATTTTGAGAGGGATTTGAAAAGTTTCAATGGGAATGGGAAGAATTGGGACAAAAATTGGAAAATTTTTAAGGGACTTTGAAAAAATTTCAACTGGAATTTTAGCCATTTTTTGACATGAAATTGTAAACATGTGGACATGGATTTTGAAAATTCTAGAGAGAATTTTAAAAGCTTCAACAGAATTTCAACAATTTGGAGAGGGATTTGAAAAGTTTCAATGGGAATGGGAAGAATTGGGACAAAAATTGGAAAATTTTTAAGGGACTTTGAAAAAATTTCAACTGGAATTTTAGCCATTTTTTTACCTGAAATTGTAAACATGTGGACATGGATTTTGAAAATTCTAGAGAGAATTTTAAAAGCTTCAAGAGAATTTCTACAATTTTGAGAGGGATTTGAAAAGTTTCAATGGGAATGGGAAGAATTGGGACAAAAATTGGAAAATTTTTAAGGGACTTTGAAAAAATTTCAACTGGAATTTTAGCAATTTTTTAATGTGAAATTGTAAACATGTGGCCATGGATTTTGAAAATTCTAGAGAGAATTTTAAAAGCTTCAAGAGAATTTCAACAATTTTGAGAGGGATTTGAAAAGTTTCAATGGGAATGGGAAGAATTGGGACAAAAATTGGAAAATTTTTAAGGGACTTTGAAAAAATTTCAACTGGAATTTTAGCCATTTTTTGACGTGAAATTGTAAACGTGGACATGGATTTTGAAAATTCTAGAGAGAATTTTAAAAGCTTTAACAGAATTTCAACAATTTTGAGAGGGATTTGAAAAGTTTCAATGGGAATGGGAAGAATTGGGACAAAAATTGGAAAATTTTTAAGGGACTTTGAAAAAATTTCAACTGGAATTTTAGCCATTTTTTGACGTGAAATTGTAAACATGTGGACATGGATTTTGAAAATTCTAGAGAGAATTTTAAAAGCTTCAACAGAATTCCAACCATTTTGAGAGGAATTTGAAAAGTTTCAATGGGAATGGGAAGAATTGGGACAAAAATTGGAAAATTTTTAAGGGACTTTGAAAACATTTCAACTGGAATTTTAGCATTTTTTTTACGTGAAATTGTAAACATGTGGACATGGATTTTGAAAATTCTAGAGAGAATTTTAAAAGCTTCAAGAGAATTTCAACAATTTTGAGAGGGATTTGAAAAGTTTCAATGGGAATGGGAAGAATTGGGACAAAAATTGGAAAATTTTTAAGGGACTTTGAAAAAATTTCAACTGGAATTTTAGCCATTTTGTTACATGAAATTGTAAACATGTGGACATGGATTTTGAAAATTCTAGAGAGAATTTTAAAAGCTTCAACAGAATTTCAACAATTTTGAGAGGGATTTGAAAAGTTTCAATGGGAATGGGAAGAATTGGGACAAAAATTGGAAAATTTTTAAGGGACTTTGAAAAAATTTCAACTGGAATTTTAGAAATTTTTTATGTGAAATTGTAAACATGTGGCCATGGATTTTGAAAATTCTAGAGAGAATTTTAAAAGCTTCAACAGAATTTCAACAATTTTGAGAGGGATTTGAAAAGTTTCAATGGGAATGGGAAGAATTGGGACAAAAATTGGAAAATTTTTAAGGGACTTTGAAAAAATTTCAACTGGAATTTTAGCAATTTTTTTATGTGAAATTGTAAACATGTGGCCATGGATTTTGAAAATTCTAGAGAGAATTTTAAAAGCTTCAAGAGAATTTCAACAATTTTGAGAGGGATTTGAAAAGTTTCAATGGGAATGGGAAGAATTGGGACAAAAATTGGAAAATTTTTAAGGGACTTTGAAAAAATTTCAACTGGAATTTTAGCCATTTTGTTACGTGAAATTGTAAACATGTGGACATGGATTTTGAAAATTCTAGAGAGAATTTTAAAAGCTTCAAGAGAATTTCAACAATTTGGAGAGGGATTTGAAAAGTTTCAATGGGAATGGGAAGAATTGGGACAAAAATTGGAAAATTTTTAAGGGACTTTGAAAAAATTTCAACTGGAATTTTAGCCATTTTTTGACGTGAAATTGTAAACATGTGGCCAGGGATTTTGAAAATTCTAGAGAGAATTTTAAAAGCTTCAAGAGAATTTCAACAATTTGGAGAGGGATTTGAAAAGTTTCAATGGGAATGGGAAGAATTGGGACAAAAATTGGAAAATTTTTAAGGGACTTTGAAAAAATTTCAACTGGAATTTTAGCCATTTTGTTACGTGAAATTGTAAACATGTGGACATGGATTTTGAAAATTCTAGAGAGAATTTTAAAAGCTTTAACAGAATTTCAACAATTTTGAGAGGGATTTGAAAAGTTTCAATGGGAATGGGAAGAATTGGGACAAAAATTGGAAAATTTTTAAGGGACTTTGAAAAAATTTCAACTGGAATTTTAGCCATTTTTTGACATGAAATTGTAAACATGTGGACATGGATTTTGAAAATTCTAGAGAGAATTTTAAAAGCTTCAAGAGAATTTCAACAATTTTGAGAGGGATTTGAAAAGTTTCAATGGGAATGGGAAGAATTGGGACAAAAATTGGAAAATTTTTAAGGGACTTTGAAAAAATTTCAACTGGAATTTTAGCCATTTTTTGACGTGAAATTGTAAACATGTGGACATGGATTTTGAAAATTCTAGAGAGAATTTTAAAAGCTTCAACAGAATTTCTACAATTTTGAGAGGGATTTGAAAAGTTTCAATGGGAATGGGAAGAATTGGGACAAAAATTGGAAAATTTTTAAGGGACTTTGAAAAAATTTCAACTGGAATTTTAGCAATTTTTTTATGTGAAATTGTAAACATGTGGCCATGGATTTTGAAAATTCTAGAGAGAATTTTAAAAGCTTCAACAGAATTTCAACAATTTTGAGAGGGATTTGAAAAGTTTCAATGGGAATGGGAAGAATTGGGACAAAAATTGGAAAATTTTTAAGGGACTTTGAAAAAATTTCAACTGGAATTTTAGCCATTTTTTGACGTGAAATTGTAAACATGTGGACATGGATTTTGAAAATTCTAGAGAGAATTTTAAAAGCTTCAAGAGAATTTCAACAATTTTGAGAGGGATTTGAAAAGTTTCAATGGGAATGGGAAGAATTGGGACAAAAATTGGAAAATTTTTAAGGGACTTTGAAAAAATTTCAACTGGAATTTTAGCCATTTTTTGACATGAAATTGTAAACATGTGGACATGGATTTTGAAAATTCTAGAGAGAATTTTAAAAGCTTCAACAGAATTTCAACAATTTTGAGAGGGATTTGAAAAGTTTCAATGGGAATGGGAAGAATTGGGACAAAAATTGGAAAATTTTGAAGGGACTTTGAAAAAATTTCAACTGGAATTTTAGCCATTTTTTTACGTGAAATTGTAAACATGTGGACATGGATTTTGAAAATTCTAGAGAGAATTTTAAAAGCTTCAAGAGAATTTCTACAATTTTGAGAGGGATTTGAAAAGTTTCAATGGGAATGGGAAGAATTGGGACAAAAATTGGAAAATTTTTAAGGGACTTTGAAAAAATTTCAACTGGAATTTTAGCAATTTTTTTATGTGAAATTGTAAACATGTGGCCATGGATTTTGAAAATTCTAGAGAGAATTTTAAAAGCTTCAAGAGAATTTCTACAATTTTGAGAGGGATTTGAAAAGTTTCAATGGGAATGGGAAGAATTGGGACAAAAATTGGAAAATTTTTAAGGGACTTTGAAAAAATTTCAACTGGAATTTTAGCCATTTTTTGACGTGAAATTGTAAACGTGGACATGGATTTTGAAAATTCTAGAGAGAATTTTAAAAGCTTTAACAGAATTTCTACAATTTTGAGAGGGATTTGAAAAGTTTCAATGGGAATGGGAAGAATTGGGACAAAAATTGGAAAATTTTTAAGGGACTTTGAAAAAATTTCAACTGGAATTTTAGCCATTTTTTGACGTGAAATTGTAAACATGTGGACATGGATTTTGAAAATTCTAGAGAGAATTTTAAAAGCTTCAACAGAATTCCAACCATTTTGAGAGGAATTTGAAAAGTTTCAATGGGAATGGGAAGAATTGGGACAAAAATTGGAAAATTTTTAAGGGACTTTGAAAACATTTCAACTGGAATTTTAGCATTTTTTTTACGTGAAATTGTAAACATGTGGACATGGATTTTGAAAATTCTAGAGAGAATTTTAAAAGCTTCAAGAGAATTTCAACAATTTTGAGAGGGATTTGAAAAGTTTCAATGGGAATGGGAAGAATTGGGACAAAAATTGGAAAATTTTTAAGGGACTTTGAAAAAATTTCAACTGGAATTTTAGCCATTTTGTTACGTGAAATTGTAAACATGTGGACATGGATTTTGAAAATTCTAGAGAGAATTTTAAAAGCTTCAACAGAATTTCAACAATTTTGAGAGGGATTTGAAAAGTTTCAATGGGAATGGGAAGAATTGGGACAAAAATTGGAAAATTTTTAAGGGACTTTGAAAAAATTTCAACTGGAATTTTAGCAATTTTTTTATGTGAAATTGTAAACATGTGGACATGGATTTTGAAAATTCTAGAGAGAATTTTAAAAGCTTCAAGAGAATTTCAACAATTTTGAGAGGAATTTGAAAAGTTTCAATGGGAATGGGAAGAATTGGGACAAAAATTGGAAAATTTTTAAGGGACTTTGAAAAAATTTCAACTGGAATTTTAGCAATTTTTTTATGTGAAATTGTAAACATGTGGCCATGGATTTTGAAAATTCTAGAGAGAATTTTAAAAGCTTCAAGAGAATTTCAACAATTTTGAGAGGGATTTGAAAAGTTTCAATGGGAATGGGAAGAATTGGGACAAAAATTGGAAAATTTTTAAGGGACTTTGAAAAAATTTCAACTGGAATTTTAGCAGTTTTTTGACGTGAAATTGTAAACATGTGGACATGGATTTTGAAAATTCTAGAGAGAATTTTAAAAGCTTCAAGAGAATTTCAACAATTTTGAGAGGGATTTGAAAAGTTTCAATGGGAATGGGAAGAATTGGGACAAAAATTGGAAAATTTTTAAGGGACTTTGAAAAAATTTCAACTGGAATTTTAGCCATTTTTTGACATGAAATTGTAAACATGTGGCCATGGATTTTGAAAATTCTAGAGAGAATTTTAAAAGCTTTAACAGAATTTCTACAATTTTGAGAGGGATTTGAAAAGTTTCAATGGGAATGGGAAGAATTGGGACAAAAATTGGAAAATTTTTAAGGGACTTTGAAAACATTTCAACTGGAATTTTAGCAATTTTTTGACGTGAAATTGTAAACATGTGGACATGGATTTTGAAAATTCTAGAGAGAATTTTAAAAGCTTCAACAGAATTTCAACAATTTTGAGAGGGATTTGAAAAGTTTCAATGGGAATGGGAAGAATTGGGACAAAAATTGGAAAATTTTTAAGGGACTTTGAAAAAATTTCAACTGGAATTTTAGCATTTTTTTTACGTGAAATTGTAAACATGTGGACATGGATTTTGAAAATTCTAGAGAGAATTTTAAAAGCTTCAAGAGAATTTCAACAATTTTGAGAGGGATTTGAAAAGTTTCAATGGGAATGGGAAGAATTGGGACAAAAATTGGAAAATTTTTAAGGGACTTTGAAAAAATTTCAACTGGAATTTTAGCCATTTTTTGACGTGAAATTGTAAACATGTGGCCATGGATTTTGAAAATTCTAGAGAGAATTTTAAAAGCTTCAAGAGAATTTCAACAATTTTGAGAGGGATTTGAAAAGTTTCAATGGGAATGGGAAGAATTGGGACAAAAATTGGAAAATTTTTAAGGGACTTTGAAAAAATTTCAACTGGAATTTTAGCAGTTTTTTGACGTGAAATTGTAAACATGTGGACATGGATTTTGAAAATTCTAGAGAGAATTTTAAAAGCTTCAAGAGAATTTCAACAATTTTGAGAGGGATTTGAAAAGTTTCAATGGGAATGGGAAGAATTGGGACAAAAATTGGAAAATTTTTAAGGGACTTTGAAAAAATTTCAACTGGAATTTTAGCCATTTTTTGACATGAAATTGTAAACATGTGGCCATGGATTTTGAAAATTCTAGAGAGAATTTTAAAAGCTTTAACAGAATTTCTACAATTTTGAGAGGGATTTGAAAAGTTTCAATGGGAATGGGAAGAATTGGGACAAAAATTGGAAAATTTTTAAGGGACTTTGAAAACATTTCAACTGGAATTTTAGCAATTTTTTGACGTGAAATTGTAAACATGTGGACATGGATTTTGAAAATTCTAGAGAGAATTTTAAAAGCTTCAACAGAATTTCAACAATTTTGAGAGGGATTTGAAAAGTTTCAATGGGAATGGGAAGAATTGGGACAAAAATTGGAAAATTTTTAAGGGACTTTGAAAAAATTTCAACTGGAATTTTAGCATTTTTTTTACGTGAAATTGTAAACATGTGGACATGGATTTTGAAAATTCTAGAGAGAATTTTAAAAGCTTCAAGAGAATTTCAACAATTTTGAGAGGGATTTGAAAAGTTTCAATGGGAATGGGAAGAATTGGGACAAAAATTGGAAAATTTTTAAGGGACTTTGAAAAAATTTCAACTGGAATTTTAGCCATTTTTTGACGTGAAATTGTAAACATGTGGCCATGGATTTTGAAAATTCTAGAGAGAATTTTAAAAGCTTCAAGAGAATTTCAACAATTTTGAGAGGGATTTGAAAAGTTTCAATGGGAATGGGAAGAATTGGGACAAAAATTGGAAAATTTTTAAGGGACTTTGAAAAAATTTCAACTGGAATTTTAGCATTTTTTTTACGTGAAATTGTAAACATGTGGCCATGGATTTTGAAAATTCTAGAGAGAATTTTAAAAGCTTCAACAGAATTTCAACAATTTTGAGAGGGATTTGAAAAGTTTCAATGGGAATGGGAAGAATTGGGACAAAAATTGGAAAATTTTTAAGGGACTTTGAAAAAATTTCAACTGGAATTTTAGCCATTTTGTTACGTGAAATTGTAAACATGTGGACATGGATTTTGAAAATTCTAGAGAGAATTTTAAAAGGTTCAACAGAATTTCAACAATTTTGAGAGGGATTTGAAAAGTTTCAATGGGAATGGGAAGAATTGGGACAAAAATTGGAAATTTTTTAAGGGACTTTGAAAAAATTTCAACTGGAATTTTAGCCATTTTTTGACGTGAAATTGTAAACATGTGGCCATGGATTTTGAAAATTCTAGAGAGAATTTTAAAAGCTTCAAGAGAATTTCAACCATTTTGAGAGGGATTTGAAAAGTTTCAATGGGAATGGGAAGAATTGGGACAAAAATTGGAAAATTTTTAAGGGACTTTGAAAAAATTTCAACTGGAATTTTAGCAATTTTTTGACGTGAAATTGTAAACATGTGGACATGGATTTCGAAAATTCTAGAGAGAATTTTAAAAGCTTCAAGAGAATTTCAACAATTTTGAGAGGGATTTGAAAAGTTTCAATGGGAATGGGAAGAATTGGGACAAAAATTGGAAAATTTTTAAGGGACTTTGAAAAAATTTCAACTGGAATTTTAGCCATTTTTTGACGTGAAATTGTAAACATGTGGCCATGGATTTTGAAAATTCTAGAGAGAATTTTAAAAGCTTCAAGAGAATTTCAACAATTTTGAGAGGGATTTGAAAAGTTTCAATGGGAATGGGAAGAATTGGGACAAAACTTGGAAAACTTTTAAGGGACTTTGAAAAAATTTCAACTGGAATTTTAGCCATTTTTTGACGTGAAATTGTAAACATGTGGCCAGGGATTTTGAAAATTCTAGAGAGAATTTTAAAAGCTTCAACAGAATTTCAACAATTTTGAGAGGGATTTGAAAAGTTTCAATGGGAATGGGAAGAATTGGGACAAAAATTGGAAAATTTTTAAGGGACTTTGAAAAAATTTCAACTGGAATTTTAGCCATTTTGTTACGTGAAATTGTAAACATGTGGACATGGATTTTGAAAATTCTAGAGAGAATTTTAAAAGCTTTAACAGAATTTCAACAATTTTGAGAGGAATTTGAAAAGTTTCAATGGGAATGGGAAGAATTGGGACAAAAATTGGAAAATTTTTAAGGGACTTTGAAAAAATTTCAACTGGAATTTTAGCAATTTTTTGACGTGAAATTGTAAACATGTGGACATGGATTTCGAAAATTCTAGAGAGAATTTTAAAAGCTTCAAGAGAATTTCAACAATTTTGAGAGGGATTTGAAAAGTTTCAATGGGAATGGGAAGAATTGGGACAAAAATTGGAAAATTTTTAAGGGACTTTGAAAAAATTTCAACTGGAATTTTAGCCATTTTTTGACGTGAAATTGTAAACATGTGGACATGGATTTTGAAAATTCTAGAGAGAATTTTAAAAGCTTCAACAGAATTTCAACAATTTTGAGAGGGATTTGAAAAGTTTCAATGGGAATGGGAAGAATTGGGACAAAACTTGGAAAACTTTTAAGGGACTTTGAAAAAATTTCAACTGGAATTTTAGCAATTTTTTGACGTGAAATTGTAAACATGTGGCCATGGATTTTGAAAATTCTAGAGAGAATTTTAAAAGCTTTAACAGAATTTCAACAATTTTGAGAGGAATTTGAAAAGTTTCAATGGGAATGGGAAGAATTGGGACAAAAATTGGAAAATTTTTAAGGGACTTTGAAAAAATTTCAACTGGAATTTTAGCCATTTTTTTATGTGAAATTGTAAACATGTGGCCATGGATTTTGAAAATTCTAGAGAGAATTTTAAAAGCTTCAAGAGAATTTCAACAATTTTGAGAGGGATTTGAAAAGTTTCAATGGGAATGGGAAGAATTGGGACAAAAATTGGAAAATTTTTAAGGGACTTTGAAAAAATTTCAACTGGAATTTTAGCCATTTTTTGACGTGAAATTGTAAACATGTGGCCATGGATTTTGAAAATTCTAGAGAGAATTTTAAAAGCTTCAACAGAATTTCAACAATTTTGAGAGGGATTTGAAAAGTTTCAATGGGAATGGGAAGAATTGGGACAAAAATTGGAAAATTTTTAAGGGACTTTGAAAAAATTTCAACTGGAATTTTAGCCATTTTTTGACGTGAAATTGTAAACATGTTGAAGTGGATTTTGAAAATTCTAGAGAGAATTTTAAAAGCTTCAACAGAATTTCAACAATTTTGAGAGGGATTTGAAAAGTTTCAATGGGAATGGGAAGAATTGGGACAAAACTTGGAAAACTTAAGGGACTTTGAAAAAATTTCAACTGGAATTTTAGCAATTTTTTGACGTGAAATTGTAAACATGTGGCCATGGATTTTGAAAATTCTAGAGAGAATTTTAAAAGCTTTAACAGAATTTCAACAATTTTGAGAGGGATTTGAAAAGTTTCAATGGGAATGGGAAGAATTGGGACAAAAATTGGAAAATTTTGAAGGGACTTTGAAAAAATTTCAACTGGAATTTTAGCCATTTTTTGACGTGAAATTGTAAACATGTGGACATGGATTTTGAAAATTCTAGAGAGAATTTTAAAAGCTTCAACAGAATTTCAACAATTTTGAGAGGAATTTGAAAAGTTTCAATGGGAATGGGAAGAATTGGGACAAAAATTGGAAAATTTTTAAGGGACTTTGAAAAAATTTCAACTGGAATTTTGGCATTTTTTTGACGTGAAATTGTAAACATGTGGACATGGATTTTGAAAATTCTAGAGAGAATTTTAAAAGCTTCAAGAGAATTTCAACAATTTGGAGAGGGATTTGAAAAGTTTCAATGGGAATGGGAAGAATTGGGACAAAAATTGGAAAATTTTGAAGGGACTTTGAAAAAATTTCAACTGGAATTTTAGCCATTTTGTTACGTGAAATTGTAAACATGTGGACATGGATTTTGAAAATTCTAGAGAGAATTTTAAAAGCTTTAACAGAATTTCAACAATTTTGAGAGGAATTTGAAAAGTTTCAATGGGAATGGGAAGAATTGGGACAAAAATTGGAAAATTTTTAAGGGACTTTGAAAAAATTTCAACTGGAATTTTAGCCATTTTTTGACGTGAAATTGTAAACATGTGGCCAGGGATTTTGAAAATTCTAGAGAGAATTTTAAAAGCTTCAAGAGAATTTCAACAATTTGGAGAGGGATTTGAAAAGTTTCAATGGGAATGGGAAGAATTGGGACAAAAATTGGAAAATTTTTAAGGGACTTTGAAAAAATTTCAACTGGAATTTTAGCCATTTTGTTACGTGAAATTGTAAACATGTGGACATGGATTTTGAAAATTCTAGAGAGAATTTTAAAAGCTTTAACAGAATTTCAACAATTTTGAGAGGGATTTGAAAAGTTTCAATGGGAATGGGAAGAATTGGGACAAAAATTGGAAAATTTTTAAGGGACTTTGAAAAAATTTCAACTGGAATTTTAGCAGTTTTTTGACGTGAAATTGTAAACATGTGGACATGGATTTTGAAAATTCTAGAGAGAATTTTAAAAGCTTCAAGAGAATTTCAACAATTTTGAGAGGGATTTGAAAAGTTTCAATGGGAATGGGAAGAATTGGGACAAAAATTGGAAAATTTTTAAGGGACTTTGAAAAAATTTCAACTGGAATTTTAGCCATTTTTTATGTGAAATTGTAAACATGTGGCCATGGATTTTGAAAATTCTAGAGAGAATTTTAAAAGCTTTAACAGAATTTCTACAATTTTGAGAGGGATTTGAAAAGTTTCAATGGGAATGGGAAGAATTGGGACAAAAATTGGAAAATTTTTAAGGGACTTTGAAAAAATTTCAACTGGAATTTTAGCATTTTTTTTACGTGAAATTGTAAACATGTGGCCATGGATTTTGAAAATTCTAGAGAGAATTTTAAAAGCTTCAAGAGAATTTCAACAATTTTGAGAGGGATTTGAAAAGTTTCAATGGGAATGGGAAGAATTGGGACAAAAATTGGAAAATTTTTCAGGGACTTTGAAAAAATTTCAACTGGAATTTTAGCCATTTTTTGACGTGAAATTGTAAACATGTGGACATGGATTTTGAAAATTCTAGAGAGAATTTTAAAAGCTTTAACAGAATTTCAACAATTTTGAGAGGGATTTGAAAAGTTTCAATGGGAATGGGAAGAATTGGGACAAAAATTGGAAAATTTTTAAGGGACTTTGAAAAAATTTCAACTGGAATTTTAGCATTTTTTTTACGTGAAATTGTAAACATGTGGCCATGGATTTTGAAAATTCTAGAGAGAATTTTAAAAGCTTCAACAGAATTTCAACAATTTTGAGAGGGATTTGAAAAGTTTCAATGGGAATGGGAAGAATTGGGACAAAAATTGGAAAATTTTTAAGGGACTTTGAAAAAATTTCAACTGGAATTTTAGCCATTTTGTTACGTGAAATTGTAAACATGTGGACATGGATTTTGAAAATTCTAGAGAGAATTTTAAAAGGTTCAACAGAATTTCAACAATTTTGAGAGGGATTTGAAAAGTTTCAATGGGAATGGGAAGAATTGGGACAAAAATTGGAAAATTTTTAAGGGACTTTGAAAAAATTTCAACTGGAATTTTAGCCATTTTGTTACGTGAAATTGTAAACATGTGGACATGGATTTTGAAAATTCTAGAGAGAATTTTAAAAGCTTTAACAGAATTTCAACAATTTTGAGAGGAATTTGAAAAGTTTCAATGGGAATGGGAAGAATTGGGACAAAAATTGGAAAATTTTTAAGGGACTTTGAAAAAATTTCAACTGGAATTTTAGCAATTTTTTGACGTGAAATTGTAAACATGTGGACATGGATTTCGAAAATTCTAGAGAGAATTTTAAAAGCTTCAAGAGAATTTCAACAATTTTGAGAGGGATTTGAAAAGTTTCAATGGGAATGGGAAGAATTGGGACAAAAATTGGAAAATTTTTAAGGGACTTTGAAAACATTTCAACTGGAATTTTAGCCATTTTTTGACGTGAAATTGTAAACATGTGGACATGGATTTTGAAAATTCTAGAGAGAATTTTAAAAGCTTCAACAGAATTTCAACAATTTTGAGAGGGATTTGAAAAGTTTCAATGGGAATGGGAAGAATTGGGACAAAACTTGGAAAACTTTTAAGGGACTTTGAAAAAATTTCAACTGGAATTTTAGCAATTTTTTGACGTGAAATTGTAAACATGTGGCCATGGATTTTGAAAATTCTAGAGAGAATTTTAAAAGCTTTAACAGAATTTCAACAATTTTGAGAGGGATTTGAAAAGTTTCAATGGGAATGGGAAGAATTGGGACAAAAATTGGAAAATTTTTAAGGGACTTTGAAAAAATTTCAACTGGAATTTTAGCCATTTTTTTATGTGAAATTGTAAACATGTGGCCATGGATTTTGAAAATTCTAGAGAGAATTTTAAAAGCTTCAAGAGAATTTCAACAATTTTGAGAGGGATTTGAAAAGTTTCAATGGGAATGGGAAGAATTGGGACTAAAATTGGAAAATTTTTAAGGGACTTTGAAAAAATTTCAACTGGAATTTTAGAAATTTTTTGACGTGAAATTGTAAACATGTGGCCATGGATTTTGAAAATTCTAGAGAGAATTTTAAAAGCTTCAACAGAATTTCAACAATTTTGAGAGGGATTTGAAAAGTTTCAATGGGAATGGGAAGAATTGGGACAAAAATTGGAAAATTTTTAAGGGACTTTGAAAAAATTTCAACTGGAATTTTAGCCATTTTGTTACGTGAAATTGTAAACATGTGGACATGGATTTTGAAAATTCTAGAGAGAATTTTAAAAGCTTTAACAGAATTTCAACAATTTTGAGAGGAATTTGAAAAGTTTCAATGGGAATGGGAAGAATTGGGACAAAAATTGGAAAATTTTTAAGGGACTTTGAAAAAATTTCAACTGGAATTTTAGCAATTTTTTGACGTGAAATTGTAAACATGTGGACATGGATTTTGAAAATTCTAGAGAGAATTTTAAAAGCTTCAAGAGAATTTCAACAATTTGGAGAGGGATTTGAAAAGTTTCAATGGGAATGGGAAGAATTGGGACAAAAATTGGAAAATTTTTAAGGGACTTTGAAAAAATTTCAAGTGGAATTTTAGCCATTTTGTTACGTGAAATTGTAAACATGTGGACATGGATTTTGAAAATTCTAGAGAGAATTTTAAAAGCTTCAACAGAATTTCAACAATTTTGAGAGGGATTTGAAAAGTTTCAATGGGAATGGGAAGAATTGGGACAAAACTTGGAAAACTTTTAAGGGACTTTGAAAAAATTTCAACTGGAATTTTAGCAATTTTTTGACGTGAAATTGTAAACATGTGGCCATGGATTTTGAAAATTCTAGAGAGAATTTTAAAAGCTTTAACAGAATTTCAACAATTTTGAGAGGGATTTGAAAAGTTTCAATGGGAATGGGAAGAATTGGGACAAAAATTGGAAAATTTTTAAGGGACTTTGAAAAAATTTCAACTGGAATTTTAGCAATTTTTTGACGTGAAATTGTAAACATGTGGACATGGATTTTGAAAATTCTAGAGAGAATTTTAAAAGCTTCAACAGAATTTCAACAATTTTGAGAGGAATTTGAAAAGTTTCAATGGGAATGGGAAGAATTGGGACAAAAATTGGAAAATTTTTAAGGGACTTTGAAAAAATTTCAACTGGAATTTTAGCAATTTTTTGACGTGAAATTGTAAACATGTGGACATGGATTTTGAAAATTCTAGAGAGAATTTTAAAAGGTTCAACAGAATTTCAACAATTTTGAGAGGGATTTGAAAAGTTTCAATGGGAATGGGAAGAATTGGGACAAAAATTGGAAAATTTTTAAGGGACTTTGAAAAAATTTCAACTGGAATTTTAGCCATTTTGTTACGTGAAATTGTAAACATGTGGACATGGATTTTGAAAATTCTAGAGAGAATTTTAAAAGCTTTAACAGAATTTCAACAATTTTGAGAGGAATTTGAAAAGTTTCAATGGGAATGGGAAGAATTGGGACAAAAATTGGAAAATTTTTAAGGGACTTTGAAAAAATTTCAACTGGAATTTTAGCCATTTTGTTACGTGAAATTGTAAACATGTGGCCATGGATTTTGAAAATTCTAGAGAGAATTTTAAAAGCTTCAAGAGAATTTCAACAATTTTGAGAGGGATTTGAAAAGTTTCAATGGGAATGGGAAGAATTGGGACAAAAATTGGAAAATTTTTAAGGGACTTTGAAAAAATTTCAACTGGAATTTTAGCAATTCTTTGACGTGAAATTGTAAACATGTGGACATGGATTTTGAAAATTCTAGAGAGAATTTTAAAAGCTTCAACAGAATTTCAACAATTTTGAGAGGGATTTGAAAAGTTTCAATGGGAATGGGAAGAATTGGGACAAAAATTGGAAAATTTTTAAGGGACTTTGAAAAAATTTCAACTGGAATTTTAGCCATTTTTTGACGTGAAATTGTAAACATGTGGCCATGCATTTTGAAAATTCTAGAGAGAATTTTAAAAGCTTCAAGAGAATTTCAACAATTTTGAGAGGGATTTGAAAAGTTTCAATGGGAATGGGAAGAATTGGGACTAAAATTGGAAAATTTTTAAGGGACTTTGAAAAAATTTCAACTGGAATTTTAGCCATTTTTTGACGTGAAATTGTAAACATGTGGCCATGGATTTTGAAAATTCTAGAGAGAATTTTAAAAGCTTCAACAGAATTTCAACAATTTTGAGAGGGATTTGAAAAGTTTCAATGGGAATGGGAAGAATTGGGACAAAAATTGGAAAATTTTTAAGGGACTTTGAAAAAATTTCAACTGGAATTTTAGCCATTTTGTTACGTGAAATTGTAAACATGTGGACATGGATTTTGAAAATTCTAGAGAGAATTTTAAAAGCTTTAACAGAATTTCAACAATTTTGAGAGGAATTTGAAAAGTTTCAATGGGAATGGGAAGAATTGGGACAAAAATTGGAAAATTTTTAAGGGACTTTGAAAAAATTTCAACTGGAATTTTAGCAATTTTTTGACGTGAAATTGTAAACATGTGGACATGGATTTTGAAAATTCTAGAGAGAATTTTAAAAGCTTCAAGAGAATTTCAACAATTTTGAGAGGGATTTGAAAAGTTTCAATGGGAATGGGAAGAATTGGGACAAAAATTGGAAAATTTTTAAGGGACTTTGAAAAAATTTCAACTGGAATTTTAGCCATTTTTTGACGTGAAATTGTAAACATGTGGACATGGATTTTGAAAATTCTAGAGAGAATTTTAAAAGCTTCAACAGAATTTCAACAATTTTGAGAGGGATTTGAAAAGTTTCAATGGGAATGGGAAGAATTGGGACAAAACTTGGAAAACTTTTAAGGGACTTTGAAAAAATTTCAACTGGAATTTTAGCAATTTTTTGACGTGAAATTGTAAACATGTGGCCATGGATTTTGAAAATTCTAGAGAGAATTTTAAAAGCTTTAACAGAATTTCAAAAATTTTGAGAGGGATTTGAAAAGTTTCAATGGGAATGGGAAGAATTGGGACAAAAATTGGAAAATTTTTAAGGGACTTTGAAAAAATTTCAACTGGAATTTTAGCAATTTTTTGACGTGAAATTGTAAACATGTGGACATGGATTTTGAAAATTCTAGAGAGAATTTTAAAAGCTTCAAGAGAATTTCAACAATTTTGAGAGGGATTTGAAAAGTTTCAATGGGAATGGGAAGAATTGGGACAAAAATTGGAAAATTTTTAAGGGACTTTGAAAAAATTTCAACTGGAATTTTAGCATTTTTTTGACGTGAAATTGTAAACATGTGGACATGGATTTTGAAAATTCTAGAGAGAATTTTAAAAGGTTCAACAGAATTTCAACAATTTTGAGAGGGATTTGAAAAGTTTCAATGGGAATGGGAAGAATTGGGACAAAAATTGGAAAATTTTTAAGGGACTTTGAAAAAATTTCAACTGGAATTTTAGCCATTTTGTTACGTGAAATTGTAAACATGTGGACATGGATTTTGAAAATTCTAGAGAGAATTTTAAAAGCTTCAACAGAATTTCAACAATTTTGAGAGGAATTTGAAAAGTTTCAATGGGAATGGGAAGAATTGGGACAAAAATTGGAAAATTTTTAAGGGACTTTGAAAAAATTTCAACTGGAATTTTAGCCATTTTGTTACGTGAAATTGTAAACATGTGGCCATGGATTTTGAAAATTCTAGAGAGAATTTTAAAAGCTTCAAGAGAATTTCAACAATTTTGAGAGGGATTTGAAAAGTTTCAATGGGAATGGGAAGAATTGGGACAAAAATTGGAAAATTTTTAAGGGACTTTGAAAAAATTTCAACTGGAATTTTAGCAATTCTTTGACGTGAAATTGTAAACATGTGGACATGGATTTTGAAAATTCTAGAGAGAATTTTAAAAGCTTCAACAGAATTTCAACAATTTTGAGAGGGATTTGAAAAGTTTCAATGGGAATGGGAAGAATTGGGACAAAAATTGGAAAATTTTTAAGGGACTTTGAAAAAATTTCAACTGGAATTTTAGCCATTTTTTGACGTGAAATTGTAAACATGTGGCCATGCATTTTGAAAATTCTAGAGAGAATTTTAAAAGCTTCAAGAGAATTTCAACAATTTTGAGAGGGATTTGAAAAGTTTCAATGGGAATGGGAAGAATTGGGACAAAAATTGGAAAATTTTTAAGGGACTTTGAAAAAATTTCAACTGGAATTTTAGCCATTTTGTGACGTGAAATTGTAAACATGTGGACATGGATTTTGAAAATTCTAGAGAGAATTTTAAAAGCTTTAACAGAATTTCAACAATTTTGAGAGGAATTTGAAAAGTTTCAATGGGAATGGGAAGAATTGGGACAAAAATTGGAAAATTTTTAAGGGACTTTGAAAAAATTTCAACTGGAATTTTAGCCATTTTTTGACGTGAAATTGTAAACATGTGGCCATGGATTTCGAAAATTCTAGAGAGAATTTTAAAAGTTTCAAGAGAATTTCAACAATTTTGAGAGGGATTTGAAAAGTTTCAATGGGAATGGGAAGAATTGGGACAAAAATTGGAAATTTTTTAAGGGACTTTGAAAAAATTTCAACTGGAATTTTAGCCATTTTTTGACGTGAAATTGTAAACATGTGGCCAGGGATTTTGAAAATTCTAGAGAGAATTTTAAAAGCTTCAACAGAATTTCAACAATTTTGAGAGGGATTTGAAAAGTTTCAATGGGAATGGGAAGAATTGGGACAAAAATTGGAAAATTTTTAAGGGACTTTGAAAAAATTTCAACTGGAATTTTAGCAATTTTTTGACGTGAAATTGTAAACATGTGCCCATGGATTTTAGAAATTCTAGAGAGAATTTTAAAAGCTTCAAGAGAATTTCAACAATTTTGAGAGGGATTTGAAAAGTTTCAATGGGAATGGGAAGAATTGGGACAAAAATTGGAAAATTTTTAAGGGACTTTGAAAAAATTTCAACTGGAATTTTAGCCATTTTTTGACGTGAAATTGTAAACATGTGGCCATGGATTTTGAAAATTCTAGAGAGAATTTTAAAAGCTTTAACAGAATTTCAACAATTTTGAGAGGGATTTGAAAAGTTTCAATGGGAATGGGAAGAATTGGGGAAAAAATTGGAAAATTTTTAAGGGACTTTGAAAAAATTTCAACTGGAATTTTAGCATTTTTTTTACATGAAATTGTAAACATGTGGCCATGGATTTTGAAAATTCTAGAGAGAATTTTAAAAGCTTCAAGAGAATTTCAACAATTTTGAGAGGGATTTGAAAAGTTTCAATGGGAATGGGAAGAATTGGGACAAAAATTGGAAAATTTTTAAGGGACTTTGAAGAAATGTCAACTGGAATTTTAGCCATTTTGTTACGTGAAATTGTAAACATGTGGACATGGATTTTGAAAATTCTAGAGAGAATTTTAAAAGCTTTAACAGAATTTCAACAATTTTGAGAGGAATTTGAAAAGTTTCAATGGGAATGGGAAGAATTGGGACAAAAATTGGAAAATTTTTAAGGGACTTTGAAATAATTTCAACTGGAATTTTAGCCATTTTTTGTCGTGAAATTGTAAACATGTGGCCATGGATTTTGAAAATTCTAGAGAGAATTTTAAAAGCTTCAAGAGAATTTCAACAATTTTGAGAGGGATTTGAAAAGTTTCAATGGGAATGGGAAGAATTGGGACAAAAATTGGAAAATTTTTAAGGGACTTTGAAAAAATTTCAACTGGAATTTTAGCCATTTTTTGACGTGAAATTGTAAACATGTGGACATGGATTTTGAAAATTCTAGAGAGAATTTTAAAAGCTTCAAGAGAATTTCAACAATTTTGAGAGGGATTTGAAAAGTTTCAATGGGAATGGGAAGAATTGGGACAAAAATTGGAAAACTTTTAAGGGACTTTGAAAAAATTTCAACTGGAATTTTAGCAATTTTTTAACGTGAAATTGTAAACATGTGGACATGGATTTTGAAAATTCTAGAGAGAATTTTAAAAGCTTTAACAGAATTTCTACAATTTTGAGAGGGATTTGAAAAGTTTCAATGGGAATGGGAAGAATTGGGACAAAAATTGGAAAATTTTGAAGGGACTTGGAAAAAATTTCAACTGGAATTTTAGCAATTTTTTGACGTGAAATTGTAAACATGTGGACATGGATTTTGAAAATTCTAGAGAGAATTTTAAAAGCTTCAAGAGAATTTCAACAATTTTGAGAGGGATTTGAAAAGTTTCAATGGGAATGGGAAGAATTGGGACAAAAATTGGAAAATTTTTAAGGGACTTTGAAAAAATTTCAACTGGAATTTTAGCCATTTTTTGACGTGAAATTGTAAACATGTGGCCATGGATTTTGAAAATTCTAGAGAGAATTTTAAAAGCTTTAACAGAATTTCAACAATTTTGAGAGGGATTTGAAAAGTTTCAATGGGAATGGGAAGAATTGGGACAAAAATTGGAAAATTTTTAAGGGACTTTGAAAAAATTTCAACTGGAATTTTAGCAATTATTTGACGTGAAATTGTAAACATGTGGACATGGATTTTGAAAATTCTAGAGAGAATTTTAAAAGGTTCAAGAGAATTTCAACAATTTTGAGAGGGATTTGAAAAGTTTCAATGGGAATGGGAAGAATTGGGACAAAAATTGGAAAATTTTTAAGGGACTTTGAAAAAATTTCAACTGGAATTTTAGCCATTTTGTTACGTGAAATTGTAAACATGTGGACATGGATTTTGAAAATTCTAGAGAGAATTTTAAAAGCTTTAACAGAATTTCAACAATTTTGAGAGGAATTTGAAAAGTTTCAATGGGAATGGGAAGAATTGGGACAAAAATTGGAAAATTTTTAAGGGACTTTGAAAAAATTTCAACTGGAATTTTAGCCATTTTGTTACGTGAAATTGTAAACATGTGGCCATGGATTTTGAAAATTCTAGAGAGAATTTTAAAAGCTTCAAGAGAATTTCAACAATTTTGAGAGGGATTTGAAAAGTTTCAATGGGAATGGGAAGAATTGGGACAAAAATTGGAAAATTTTTAAGGGACTTTGAAAAAATTTCAACTGGAATTTTAGCCATTTTTTGACGTGAAATTGTAAACATGTGGCCAGGGATTTTGAAAATTCTAGAGAGAATTTTAAAAGCTTCAACAGAATTTCAACAATTTTGAGAGGGATTTGAAAAGTTTCAATGGGAATGGGAAGAATTGGGACAAAAATTGGAAAATTTTTAAGGGACTTTGAAAAAATTTCAACTGGAATTTTAGCAATTTTTTGACGTGAAATTGTAAACATGTGCCCATGGATTTTAGAAATTCTAGAGAGAATTTTAAAAGCTTCAACAGAATTTCAACAATTTTGAGAGGGATTTGAAAAGTTTCAATGGGAATGGGAAGAATTGGGACAAAAATTGGAAAATTTTTAAGGGACTTTGAAAAAATTTCAACTGGAATTTTAGCAATTTTTTGACGTGAAATTGTAAACATGTGGACATGGATTTTGAAAATTCTAGAGAGAATTTTAAAAGCTTCAAGAGAATTTCAACAATTTTGAGAGGGATTTGAAAAGTT
Organism: Streptopelia decaocto; assembly: GCF_964273445.1. Lineage (NCBI taxonomy): Eukaryota > Metazoa > Chordata > Aves > Columbiformes > Columbidae > Streptopelia > Streptopelia decaocto. Next base: position 11,635 of record NW_028117207.1, on the reverse strand, counting down.
TCAATGGGAATGGGAAGAATTGGGACAAAAATTGGAAAATTTTGAAGGGACTTGGAAAAAATTTCAACTGGAATTTTAGCAATTTTTTGACGTGAAATTGTAAACATGTGGACATGGATTTTGAAAATTCTAGAGAGAATTTTAAAAGCTTCAAGAGAATTTCAACAATTTTGAGAGGGATTTGAAAAGTTTCAATGGGAATGGGAAGAATTGGGACAAAAATTGGAAAATTTTTAAGGGACTTTGAAAAAATTTCAACTGGAATTTTAGCCATTTTTTGACGTGAAATTGTAAACATGTGGCCATGGATTTTGAAAATTCTAGAGAGAATTTTAAAAGCTTTAACAGAATTTCAACAATTTTGAGAGGGATTTGAAAAGTTTCAATGGGAATGGGAAGAATTGGGACAAAAATTGGAAAATTTTTAAGGGACTTTGAAAAAATTTCAACTGGAATTTTAGCAATTATTTGACGTGAAATTGTAAACATGTGGACATGGATTTTGAAAATTCTAGAGAGAATTTTAAAAGGTTCAAGAGAATTTCAACAATTTTGAGAGGGATTTGAAAAGTTTCAATGGGAATGGGAAGAATTGGGACAAAAATTGGAAAATTTTTAAGGGACTTTGAAAAAATTTCAACTGGAATTTTAGCCATTTTGTTACGTGAAATTGTAAACATGTGGACATGGATTTTGAAAATTCTAGAGAGAATTTTAAAAGCTTTAACAGAATTTCAACAATTTTGAGAGGAATTTGAAAAGTTTCAATGGGAATGGGAAGAATTGGGACAAAAATTGGAAAATTTTTAAGGGACTTTGAAAAAATTTCAACTGGAATTTTAGCCATTTTGTTACGTGAAATTGTAAACATGTGGCCATGGATTTTGAAAATTCTAGAGAGAATTTTAAAAGCTTCAAGAGAATTTCAACAATTTTGAGAGGGATTTGAAAAGTTTCAATGGGAATGGGAAGAATTGGGACAAAAATTGGAAAATTTTTAAGGGACTTTGAAAAAATTTCAACTGGAATTTTAGCCATTTTTTGACGTGAAATTGTAAACATGTGGCCAGGGATTTTGAAAATTCTAGAGAGAATTTTAAAAGCTTCAACAGAATTTCAACAATTTTGAGAGGGATTTGAAAAGTTTCAATGGGAATGGGAAGAATTGGGACAAAAATTGGAAAATTTTTAAGGGACTTTGAAAAAATTTCAACTGGAATTTTAGCAATTTTTTGACGTGAAATTGTAAACATGTGCCCATGGATTTTAGAAATTCTAGAGAGAATTTTAAAAGCTTCAACAGAATTTCAACAATTTTGAGAGGGATTTGAAAAGTTTCAATGGGAATGGGAAGAATTGGGACAAAAATTGGAAAATTTTTAAGGGACTTTGAAAAAATTTCAACTGGAATTTTAGCAATTTTTTGACGTGAAATTGTAAACATGTGGACATGGATTTTGAAAATTCTAGAGAGAATTTTAAAAGCTTCAAGAGAATTTCAACAATTTTGAGAGGGATTTGAAAAGTTTCAATGGGAATGGGAAGAATTGGGACAAAAATTGGAAAATTTTTAAGGGACTTTGAAGAAATGTCAACTGGAATTTTAGCCATTTTGTTACGTGAAATTGTAAACATGTGGACATGGATTTTGAAAATTCTAGAGAGAATTTTAAAAGCTTTAACAGAATTTCAACAATTTTGAGAGGAATTTGAAAAGTTTCAATGGGAATGGGAAGAATTGGGACAAAAATTGGAAAATTTTTAAGGGACTTTGAAAAAATTTCAACTGGAATTTTAGCAATTTTTTGACGTGAAATTGTAAACATGTGGACATGGATTTTGAAAATTCTAGAGAGAATTTTAAAAGCTTCAAGAGAATTTCAACAATTTTGAGAGGGATTTGAAAAGTTTCAATGGGAATGGGAAGAATTGGGACAAAAATTGGAAAATTTTTAAGGGACTTTGAAAAAATTTCAACTGGAATTTTAGCCATTTTTTGACGTGAAATTGTAAACATGTGGACATGGATTTTGAAAATTCTAGAGAGAATTTTAAAAGCTTCAAGAGAATTTCAACAATTTTGAGAGGGATTTGAAAAGTTTCAATGGGAATGGGAAGAATTGGGACAAAAATTGGAAAACTTTTAAGGGACTTTGAAAAAATTTCAACTGGAATTTTAGCAATTTTTTTATGTGAAATTGTAAACATGTGGACATGGATTTTGAAAATTCTAGAGAGAATTTTAAAAGCTTTAACAGAATTTCTACAATTTTGAGAGGGATTTGAAAAGTTTCAATGGGAATGGGAAGAATTGGGACAAAAATTGGAAAATTTTTAAGGGACTTTGAAAAAATTTCAACTGGAATTTTAGCAATTTTTTGACGTGAAATTGTAAACATGTGGACATGGATTTTGAAAATTCTAGAGAGAATTTTAAAAGCTTCAAGAGAATTTCAACAATTTTGAGAGGGATTTGAAAAGTTTCAATGGGAATGGGAAGAATTGGGACAAAAATTGGAAAATTTTTAAGGGACTTTGAAAAAATTTCAACTGGAATTTTAGCCATTTTTTGACGTGAAATTGTAAACATGTGGCCAGGAATTTTGAAAATTCTAGAGAGAATTTTAAAAGCTTCAACAGAATTTCAACAATTTGGAGAGGGATTTGAAAAGTTTCAATGGGAATGGGAAGAATTGGGACAAAAATTGGAAAATTTTTAAGGGACTTTGAAAAAATTTCAACTGGAATTTTAGCTTTTTTTTTACGTAAAATTGTAAACAAGTGGCCATGGATTTTGAAAATTCTAGAGAGAATTTTAAAAGCTTCAAGAGAATTTCAACAATTTCGAGAGGGATTTGAAAAATTTCAGTGGGAATGGGAAGAATTGGGACAAAAATTGGAAAATTTTTAAGGGACTTTGAAAAAATTTCAACTGGAATTTTAGCCATTTTTTGACGTGAAATTGTAAACATGTGGACATGGATTTTGAAAATTCTAGAGAGAATTTTAAAAGCTTCAACAGAATTTCAACAATTTTGAGAGGGATTTGAAAAGTTTCAATGGGAATGGGAAGAATTGGGACAAAAATTGGAAAATTTTTAAGGGACTTTGAAAAAATTTCAACTGGAATTTTAGCAATTTTTTGACGTGAAATTGTAAACATGTGGACATGGATTTTGAAAATTCTAGAGAGAATTTTAAAAGGTTCAACAGAATTTCAACAATTTGGAGAGGGATTTGAAAAGTTTCAATGGGAATGGGAAGAATTGGGACAAAAATTGGAAAATTTTTAAGGGACTTTGAAAAAATTTCAACTGGAATTTTAGCCATTTTTTGACGTGAAATTGTAAACATGTGGACATGGATTTTGAAAATTCTAGAGAGAATTTTAAAAGGTTCAACAGAATTTCAACAATTTTGAGAGGGATTTGAAAAGTTTCAATGGGAATGGGAAGAATTGGGACAAAAATTGGAAAATTTTTAAGGGACTTTGAAAAAATTTCAACTGGAATTTTAGCCATTTTTTGAAGTGAAATTGTAAACATGTGGACATGGATTTTGAAAATTCTAGAGAGAATTTTAAAAGGTTCAACAGAATTTCAACAATTTTGAGAGGAATTTGAAAAGTTTCAATGGGAATGGGAAGAATTGGGACAAAAATTGGAAAATTTTTAAGGGACTTTGAAAAAATTTCAACTGGAATTTTAGTCATTTTTTGACGTGAAATTGTAAACATGTGGACATGGATTTTGAAAATTCTAGAGAGAATTTTAAAAGGTTCAACAGAATTTCAACAATTTTGAGAGGGATTTGAAAAGTTTCAATGGGAATGGGAAGAATTGGGACAAAAATTGGAAAATTTTTAAGGGACTTTGAAAAAATTTCAACTGGAATTTTAGCCATTTTTTGACGTGAAATTGTAAACATGTGGCCATGGATTTTGAAAATTCTAGAGAGAATTTTAAAAGCTTCAACAGAATTTCAACAATTTTGAGAGGGATTTGAAAAGTTTCCATGGGAATGGGAAGAATTGGGACAAAAATTGGAAAATTTTTAAGGGACTTTGAAAAAATTTCAACTGGAATTTTAGCAATTTTTTGACGTGAAATTGTAAACATGTGGACATGGATTTTGAAAATTCTAGAGAGAATTTTAAAAGCTTCAAGAGAATTTCAACAATTTTGAGAGGGATTTGAAAAGTTTCAATGGGAATGGGAAGAATTGGGACAAAAATTGGAAAATTTTTAAGGGACTTTGAAAAAATTTCAACTGGAATTTTAGCCATTTTTTGACGTGAAATTGTAAACATGTGGCCATGGATTTTGAAAATTCTAGAGAGAATTTTAAAAGCTTCAAGAGAATTTCAACCATTTTGAGAGGGATTTGAAAAGTTTCAATGGGAATGGGAAGAATTGGGACAAAAATTGGAAAACTTTTCAGGGACTTTGAAAAAATTTCAACTGGAATTTTAGCCATTTTTTGACGTGAAATTGTAAACATGTGGACATGGATTTTGAAAATTCTAGAGAGAATTTTAAAAACTTCAACAGAATTTCTACAATTTTGAGAGGGATTTGAAAAGTTTCAATGGGAATGGGAAGAATTGGGACAAAAATTGGAAAATTTTTAAGGGACTTTGAAAAAATTTCAACTGGAATTTAGCAATTTTTTTATGTGAAATTGTAAACATGTGGACATGGATTTTGAAAATTCTAGAGAGAATTTTAAAAGCTTCAAGAGAATTTCAACAATTTTGAGAGGGATTTGAAAAGTTTCAATGGGAATGGGAAGAATTGGGACAAAAATTGGAAAATTTTTCAGGGACTTTGAAAAAATTTCAACTGGAATTTTAGCCATTTTTTTATGTGAAATTGTAAACATGTGGCCATGGATTTTGAAAATTCTAGAGAGAATTTTAAAAGCTTCAAGAGAATTTCAACAATTTTGAGAGGGATTTGAAAAGTTTCAATGGGAATGGGAAGAATTGGGACAAAAATTGGAAAATTTTTAAGGGACTTTGAAAAAATTTCAACTGGAATTTTAGCCATTTTTTGACGTGAAATTGTAAACATGTGGACATGGATTTTGAAAATTCTAGAGAGAATTTTAAAAGCTTCAAGAGAATTTCAACAATTTTGAGAGGGATTTGAAAAGTTTCAATGGGAATGGGAAGAATTGGGACAAAAATTGGAAAACTTTTAAGGGACTTTGAAAAAATTTCAACTGGAATTTTAGCAATTTTTTTATGTGAAATTGTAAACATGTGGACATGGATTTTGAAAATTCTAGAGAGAATTTTAAAAGCTTTAACAGAATTTCTACAATTTTGAGAGGGATTTGAAAAGTTTCAATGGGAATGGGAAGAATTGGGACAAAAATTGGAAAATTTTGAAGGGACTTGGAAAAAATTTCAACTGGAATTTTAGCAATTTTTTGACGTGAAATTGTAAACATGTGGACATGGATTTTGAAAATTCTAGAGAGAATTTTAAAAGCTTCAAGAGAATTTCAACAATTTTGAGAGGGATTTGAAAAGTTTCAATGGGAATGGGAAGAATTGGGACAAAAATTGGAAAATTTTTAAGGGACTTTGAAAAAATTTCAACTGGAATTTTAGCCATTTTTTGACGTGAAATTGTAAACATGTGGACATGGATTTTGAAAATTCTAGAGAGAATTTTAAAAGCTTCAACAGAATTTCTACAATTTTGAGAGGGATTTGAAAAGTTTCAATGGGAATGGGAAGAATTGGGACAAAAATTGGAAAATTTTTAAGGGACTTTGAAAAAATTTCAACTGGAATTTTAGCCATTTTTTGACGTGAAATTGTAAACATGTGGACATGGATTTTGAAAATTCTAGAGAGAATTTTAAAAGCTTCAAGAGAATTTCAACAATTTTGAGAGGGATTTGAAAAGTTTCAATGGGAATGGGAAGAATTGGGACAAAAATTGGAAAATTTTTAAGGGACTTTGAAAAAATTTCAACTGGAATTTTAGCCATTTTTTGACGTGAAATTGTAAACATGTGGACATGGATTTTGAAAATTCTAGAGAGAATTTTAAAAGGTTCAACAGAATTTCAACAATTTTGAGAGGGATTTGAAAAGTTTCAATGGGAATGGGAAGAATTGGGACAAAAATTGGAAAATTTTTAAGGGACTTTGAAAAAATTTCAACTGGAATTTTAGCCATTTTTTGACGTGAAATTGTAAACATGTGGACATGGATTTTGAAAATTCTAGAGAGAATTTTAAAAGGTTCAACAGAATTACAACAATTTGGAGAGGGATTTGAAAAGTTTCAATGGGAATGGGAAGAATTGGGACAAAAATTGGAAAATTTTTAAGGGACTTTGAAAAAATTTCAACTGGAATTTTAGCCATTTTTTGACGTGAAATTGTAAACATGTGGACATGGATTTTGAAAATTCTAGAGAGAATTTTAAAAGCTTCAAGAGAATTTCAACAATTTGGAGAGGGATTTGAAAAGTTTCAATGGGAATGGGAAGAATTGGGACAAAAATTGGAAAATTTTTAAGGGACTTTGAAAAAATTTCAACTGGAATTTTAGCCATTTTTTGAAGTGAAATTGTAAACATGTGGACATGGATTTTGAAAATTCTAGAGAGAATTTTAAAAGGTTCAACAGAATTTCAACAATTTTGAGAGGAATTTGAAAAGTTTCAATGGGAATGGGAAGAATTGGGACAAAAATTGGAAAATTTTTAAGGGACTTTGAAAAAATTTCAACTGGAATTTTAGTCATTTTTTGACGTGAAATTGTAAACATGTGGACATGGATTTTGAAAATTCTAGAGAGAATTTTAAAAGGTTCAACAGAATTTCAACAATTTTGAGAGGGATTTGAAAAGTTTCAATGGGAATGGGAAGAATTGGGACAAAAATTGGAAAATTTTTAAGGGACTTTGAAAAAATTTCAACTGGAATTTTAGCCATTTTTTGACGTGAAATTGTAAACATGTGGCCATGGATTTTGAAAATTCTAGAGAGAATTTTAAAAGCTTCAACAGAATTTCAACAATTTTGAGAGGGATTTGAAAAGTTTCCATGGGAATGGGAAGAATTGGGACAAAAATTGGAAAATTTTTAAGGGACTTTGAAAAAATTTCAACTGGAATTTTAGCCATTTTTTGACGTGAAATTGTAAACATGTGGACATGGATTTTGAAAATTCTAGAGAGAATTTTAAAAGCTTCAACAGAATTTCAACAATTTGGAGAGGGATTTGAAAAGTTTCAATGGGAATGGGAAGAATTGGGACAAAAATTGGAAAATTTTTAAGGGACTTTGAAAAAATTTCAACTGGAATTTTAGCCATTTTTTGACGTGAAATTGTAAACATGTGGCCATGGATTTTGAAAATTCTAGAGAGAATTTTAAAAGCTTCAAGAGAATTTCAACCATTTTGAGAGGGATTTGAAAAGTTTCAATGGGAATGGGAAGAATTGGGACAAAAATTGGAAAATTTTTAAGGGACTTTGAAAAAATTTCAACTGGAATTTTAGCATTTTTTTTACGTGAAATTGTAAATATGTGGACATGGATTTTGAAAATTCTAGAGAGAATTTTAAAAGCTTCAAGAGAATTTCAACAATTTTGAGAGGGATTTGAAAAGTTTCAATGGGAATGGGAAGAATTGGGACAAAAATTGGAAAATTTTTAAGGGACTTTGAAGAAATGTCAACTGGAATTTTAGCCATTTTGTTACGTGAAATTGTAAACATGTGGACATGGATTTTGAAAATTCTAGAGAGAATTTTAAAAGCTTTAACAGAATTTCAACAATTTTGAGAGGAATTTGAAAAGTTTCAATGGGAATGGGAAGAATTGGGACAAAAATTGGAAAATTTTTAAGGGACTTTGAAATAATTTCAACTGGAATTTTAGCCATTTTTTGTCGTGAAATTGTAAACATGTGGCCATGGATTTTGAAAATTCTAGAGAGAATTTTAAAAGCTTCAAGAGAATTTCAACAATTTTGAGAGGGATTTGAAAAGTTTCAATGGGAATGGGAAGAATTGGGACAAAAATTGGAAAATTTTTAAGGGACTTTGAAAAAATTTCAACTGGAATTTTAGCATTTTTTTGACGTGAAATTGTAAACATGTGGACATGGATTTTGAAAATTCTAGAGAGAATTTTAAAAGGTTCAACAGAATTTCAACAATTTTGAGAGGGATTTGAAAAGTTTCAATGGGAATGGGAAGAATTGGGACAAAAATTGGAAAATTTTTAAGGGACTTTGAAGAAATGTCAACTGGAATTTTAGCCATTTTGTTACGTGAAATTGTAAACATGTGGCCATGGATTTTGAAAATTCTAGAGAGAATTTTAAAAGCTTTAACAGAATTTCAACAATTTTGAGAGGAATTTGAAAAGTTTCAATGGGAATGGGAAGAATTGGGACAAAAATTGGAAAATTTTTAAGGGACTTGGAAAAAATTTCAACTGGAATTTTAGCAATTTTTTGACGTGAAATTGTAAACATGTGGACATGGATTTTGAAAATTCTAGAGAGAATTTTAAAAGCTTCAAGAGAATTTCAACAATTTTGAGAGGGATTTGAAAAGTTTCCATGGGAATGGGAAGAATTGGGACAAAAATTGGAAAATTTTTAAGGGACTTGGAAAAAATTTCAACTGGAATTTTAGCCATTTTTTGACGTGAAATTGTAAACATGTGGCCATGGATTTTGAAAATTCTAGAGAGAATTTTAAAAGCTTCAACAGAATTTCAACAATTTTGAGAGGGATTTGAAAAGTTTCAATGGGAATGGGAAGAATTGGGACAAAAATTGGAAAATTTTTAAGGGACTTGGAAAAAATTTCAACTGGAATTTTAGCAATTTTTTGACGTGAAATTGTAAACATGTGGACATGGATTTTGAAAATTCTAGAGAGAATTTTAAAAGCTTTAACAGAATTTCAACAATTTTGAGAGGAATTTGAAAAGTTTCAATGGGAATGGGAAGAATTGGGACAAAAATTGGAAAATTTTTAAGGGACTTTGAAAAAATTTCAACTGGAATTTTAGCCATTTTGTTACGTGAAATTGTAAACATGTGGCCATGGATTTTGAAAATTCTAGAGAGAATTTTAAAAGCTTCAAGAGAATTTCAACAATTTTGAGAGGGATTTGAAAAGTTTCAATGGGAATGGGAAGAATTGGGACAAAAATTGGAAAATTTTTAAGGGACTTTGAAAAAATTTCAACTGGAATTTTAGCCATTTTTTGACGTGAAATTGTAAACATGTGGACATGGATTTTGAAAATTCTAGAGAGAATTTTAAAAGCTTCAACAGAATTTCAACAATTTTGAGAGGGATTTGAAAAGTTTCAATGGGAATGGGAAGAATTGGGACAAAAATTGGAAAATTTTTAAGGGACTTTGAAAAAATTTCAACTGGAATTTTAGCAATTTTTTGACGTGAAATTGTAAACATGTGCCCATGGATTTTAGAAATTCTAGAGAGAATTTTAAAAGCTTCAAGAGAATTTCAACAATTTTGAGAGGGATTTGAAAAGTTTCAATGGGAATGGGAAGAATTGGGACAAAAATTGGAAAATTTTTAAGGGACTTTGAAAAAATTTCAACTGGAATTTTAGCATTTTTTTGACGTGAAATTGTAAACATGTGGACATGGATTTTGAAAATTCTAGAGAGAATTTTAAAAGGTTCAACAGAATTTCAACAATTTTGAGAGGGATTTGAAAAGTTTCAATGGGAATGGGAAGAATTGGGACAAAAATTGGAAAATTTTTAAGGGACTTTGAAAAAATTTCAACTGGAATTTTAGCAATTTTTTGACGTGAAATTGTAAACATGTGGCCATGGATTTTGAAAATTCTAGAGAGAATTTTAAAAGCTTCAAGAGAATTTCAACAATTTTGAGAGGGATTTGAAACGTTTCAATGGGAATGGGAAGAATTGGGACAAAAATTGGAAAATTTTTAAGGGACTTTGAAGAAATGTCAACTGGAATTTTAGCCATTTTGTTACGTGAAATTGTAAACATGTGGACATGGATTTTGAAAATTCTAGAGAGAATTTTAAAAGCTTTAACAGAATTTCAACAATTTTGAGAGGAATTTGAAAAGTTTCAATGGGAATGGGAAGAATTGGGACAAAAATTGGAAAATTTTTAAGGGACTTGGAAAAAATTTCAACTGGAATTTTAGCAATTTTTTGACGTGAAATTGTAAACATGTGGACATGGATTTTGAAAATTCTAGAGAGAATTTTAAAAGCTTCAAGAGAATTTCAACAATTTTGAGAGGGATTTGAAAAGTTTCAATGGGAATGGGAAGAATTGGGACAAAAATTGGAAAATTTTTAAGGGACTTTGAAAAAATTTCAACTGGAATTTTAGCCATTTTTTGACGTGAAATTGTAAACATGTGGCCATGGATTTTGAAAATTCTAGAGAGAATTTTAAAAGCTTCAAGAGAATTTCAACAATTTTGAGAGGGATTTGAAAAGTTTCAATGGGAATGGGAAGAATTGGGACAAAAATTGGAAAACTTTTAAGGGACTTTGAAAAAATTTCAACTGGAATTTTAGCAATTTTTTTATGTGAAATTGTAAACATGTGGACATGGATTTTGAAAATTCTAGAGAGAATTTTAAAAGCTTTAACAGAATTTCTACAATTTTGAGAGGGATTTTGAAAAGTTTCAATGGGAATGGGAAGAATTGGGACAAAAATTGGAAAATTTTGAAGGGACTTGGAAAAAATTTCAACTGGAATTTTAGCAATTTTTTGACGTGAAATTGTAAACATGTGGACATGGATTTTGAAAATTCTAGAGAGAATTTTAAAAGCTTCAAGAGAATTTCAACAATTTTGAGAGGGATTTGAAAAGTTTCAATGGGAAATGGGAAGAATTGGGACAAAAATTGGAAAATTTTTAAGGGACTTTGAAAAAATTTCAACTGGAATTTTAGCCATTTTTTGACGTGAAATTGTAAACATGTGGCCAGGAATTTTGAAAATTCTAGAGAGAATTTTAAAAGCTTCAACAGAATTTCAACAATTTGGAGAGGGATTTGAAAAGTTTCAATGGGAATGGGAAGAATTGGGACAAAAATTGGAAAATTTTTAAGGGACTTTGAAAAAATTTCAACTGGAATTTTAGCTTTTTTTTTTACGTAAAATTGTAAACAAGTGGCCATGGATTTTGAAAAATTCTAGAGAGAATTTTAAAAGCTTCAAGAGAATTTCAACAATTTTGAGAGGGATTTGAAAAATTTCAGTGGGAATGGGAAGAATTGGGACAAAAATTGGAAAATTTTTAAGGGACTTTGAAAAAATTTCAACTGGAATTTTAGCAATTTTTTGACGTGAAATTGTAAACATGTGGACATGGATTTTGAAAATTCTAGAGAGAATTTTAAAAGGTTCAACAGAATTTCAACAATTTTGAGAGGGATTTGAAAAGTTTCAATGGGAATGGGAAGAATTGGGACAAAAATTGGAAAATTTTTAAGGGACTTTGAAAAAATTTCAACTGGAATTTTAGCCATTTTTTGACGTGAAATTGTAAACATGTGGACATGGATTTTGAAAATTCTAGAGAGAATTTTAAAAGGTTCAACAGAATTTCAACAATTGG
>NW_028117208.1:0-23366 GCF_964273445.1 Streptopelia decaocto | reverse complement strand
GAGAATTTTAAAAGCTTCAACAGAATTTCAACAATTTTGAGAGGGATTTGAAAAGTTTCAATGGGAATGGGAAGAATTGGGACAAAAATTGGAAAACTTTTAAGGGACTTTGAAAAATTTCAACTGGAATTTTAGCCATTTTTTGACGTGAAATTGTAAACATGTGGACATGGATTTTGAAAATTCTAGAGAGAATTTTAAAAGCTTCAAGAGAATTTCAACAATGTTGAGAGGGATTTGAAAAGTTTCAATGGGAATGGGAAGAATTGGGACAAAAATTGGAAAACTTTTAAGGGACTTTGAAAAAATTTCAACTGGAATTTTAGCCATTTTTTGACGTGAAATTGTAAACATGTGGACATGGATTTTGAAAATTCTAGAGAGAATTTTAAAAGCTTCAAGAGAATTTCAACAATTTTGAGAGGGATTTGAAAAGTTTCAATGGGAATGGGAAGAATTGGGACAAAAATTGGAAAACTTTTAAGGGACTTTGAAAAAATTTCAACTGGAATTTTAGCCATTTTTTTGACGTGAAATTGTAAACATGTGGACATGGATTTTGAAAATTCTAGAGAGAATTTTAAAAGCTTCAAGAGAATTTCAACAATTTTGAGAGGGATTTGAAAAGTTTCAATGGGAATGGGAAGAATTGGGACAAAAATTGGAAAATTTTTAAGGGACTTTGAAAAAATTTCAACTGGAATTTTAGCCATTTTTTGACGTGAAATTGTAAACATGTGGACATGGATTTTGAAAATTCTAGAGAGAATTTTAAAAGCTTCAAGAGAATTTCAACAATTTGGAGAGGGATTTGAAAAGTTTCAATGGGAATGGGAAGAATTGGGACAAAAATTGGAAAATTTTTAAGGGACTTTGAAAAAATTTCAACTGGAATTTTAGCCATTTTTTGACGTGAAATTGTAAACATGTGGACATGGATTTTGAAAATTCTAGAGAGAATTTTAAAAGCTTCAAGAGAATTTCAACAATTTTGAGAGGATTTGAAAAGTTTCAATGGGAATGGGAAGAATTGGGACAAAAATTGGAAAATTTTTAAGGGACTTTGAAAAAATTTCAACTGGAATTTTAGCCATTTTTTGACGTGAAATTGTAAACATGTGGACATGGATTTTGAAAATTCTAGAGAGAATTTTAAAAGCTTCAACAGAATTTCAACAATTTTGAGAGGGATTTGAAAAGTTTCAATGGGAATGGGAAGAATTGGGACAAAAATTGGAAAATTTTTAAGGGACTTTGAAAAAATTTCAGCTGGAATTTTAGCCATTTTTTTATGTGAAATTGTAAACATGTGGCCATGGATTTTGAAAATTCTAGAGAGAATTTTAAAAGCTTCAAGAGAATTTCAACAATTTGGAGAGGGATTTGAAAAGTTTCAATGGGAATGGGAAGAATTGGGACAAAAATTGGAAAATTTTTAAGGGACTTTGAAAAAATTTCAACTGGAATTTTAGCCATTTTTTGACGTGAAATTGTAAACATGTGGACATGGATTTTGAAAATTCTAGAGAGAATTTTAAAAGCTTCAAGAGAATTTCAACAATTTTGAGAGGGATTTGAAAAGTTTCAATGGGAATGGGAAGAATTGGGACAAAAATTGGAAATTTTTTAAGGGACTTTGAAAAAATTTCAACTGGAATTTTAGCCATTTTTTGACGTGAAATTGTAAACATGTGGCCATGGATTTTGAAAATTCTAGAGAGAATTTTAAAAGCTTCAAGAGAATTTCAACAATTTTGAGAGGGATTTGAAAAGTTTCAATGGGAATGGGAAGAATTGGGACAAAAATTGGAAAATTTTTAAGGGACTTTGAAAAAATTTCAACTGGAATTTTAGCATTTTTTTTTACGTGAAATTGTAAACATGTTGAAGTGGATTTTGAAAATTCTAGAGAGAATTTTAAAAGCTTCAAGAGAATCTCATCAATTTTGAGAGGGATTTGAAAAGTTTCAATGGGAATGGGAAGAATTGGGACAAAAATTGGAAAATTTTTAAGGGACTTTGAAAAAATTTCAACTGGAATTTTAGCAATTTTTTGACGTGAAATTGTAAACATGTGGACATGGATTTTGAAAATTCTAGAGAGAATTTTAAAAGCTTCAACAGAATTTCAACAATTTGGAGAGGGATTTGAAAAGTTTCAATGGGAATGGGAAGAATTGGGACAAAAATTGGAAAATTTTTAAGGGACTTTGAAAAAATTCCAACTGGAATTTTAGCCATTTTTTGACGTGAAATTGTAAACATGTGGACATGGATTTTGAAAATTCTAGAGAGAATTTTAAAAGCTTCAAGAGAATTTCAACAATTTTGAGAGGGATTTGAAAAGTTTCAATGGGAATGGGAAGAATTGGGACAAAAATTGGAAAATTTTTAAGGGACTTTGAAAAAATTCCAACTGGAATTTTAGCCATTTTTTGACGTGAAATTGTAAACATGTGGACATGGATTTTGAAAATTCTAGAGAGAATTTTAAAAGCTTCAACAGAATTTCAACAATTTTGAGAGGGATTTGAAAAGTTTCAATGGGAATGGGAAGAATTGGGACAAAAATTGGAAAATTTTTAAGGGACTTTGAAAAAATTTCAGCTGGAATTTTAGCCATTTTTTTATGTGAAATTGTAAACATGTGGACATGGATTTTGAAAATTCTAGAGAGAATTTTAAAAGCTTCAACAGAATTTCAACAATTTTGAGAGGGATTTGAAAAGTTTCAATGGGAATGGGAAGAATTGGGACAAAAATTGGAAAATTTTTAAGGGACTTTGAAAAAATTTCAACTGGAATTTTAGCCATTTTTTGACGTGAAATTGTAAACATGTGGACATGGATTTTGAAAATTCTAGAGAGAATTTTAAAAGCTTCAAGAGAATTTCAACAATTTTGAGAGGGATTTGAAAAGTTTCAATGGGAATGGGAAGAATTGGGACAAAAATTGGAAATTTTTTAAGGGACTTTGAAAAAATTTCAACTGGAATTTTAGCCATTTTTTGACGTGAAATTGTAAACATGTGGCCATGGATTTTGAAAATTCTAGAGAGAATTTTAAAAGCTTCAACAGAATTTCAACAATTTTGAGAGGGATTTGAAAAGTTTCAATGGGAATGGGAAGAATTGGGACAAAAATTGGAAATTTTTTAAGGGACTTTGAAAAAATTTCAACTGGAATTTTAGCCATTTTTTGACGTGAAATTGTAAACATGTGGACATGGATTTTGAAAATTCTAGAGAGAATTTTAAAAGCTTCAAGAGAATTTCAACAATTTTGAGAGGGATTTGAAAAGTTTCAATGGGAATGGGAAGAATTGGGACAAAAATTGGAAAATTTTTAAGGGACTTTGAAAAAATTTCAACTGGAAATTTACCATTTTTTTTACGTGAAATTGTAAACATGTGGCCATGGATTTTGAAAATTCTAGAGAGAATTTTAAAAGCTTCAAGAGAATTTCAACAATTTTGAGAGGGATTTGAAAAGTTTCAATGGGAATGGGAAGAATTGGGACAAAAATTGGAAAACTTTTAAGGGACTTTGAAAAAATTTCAACTGGAATTTTAGCCATTTTTTGACGTGAAATTGTAAACATGTGGACATGGATTTTGAAAATTTTAGAGAGAATTTTAAAAGCTTCAACAGAATTTCTACAATTTTGAGAGGGATTTGAAAAGTTTCAATGGGAATGGGAAGAATTGGGACAAAAATTGGAAAATTTTTAAGGGACTTTGAAAAAATTTCAACTGGAATTTTAGCCATTTTTTGACGTGAAATTGTAAACATGTGGACATGGATTTTGAAAATTCTAGAGAGAATTTTAAAAGCTTCAACAGAATTTCAACACTTTTGAGAGGGATTTGAAAAGTTTCAATGGGAATGGGAAGAATTGGGACAAAAATTGGAAAATTTTTAAGGGACTTTGAAAAAATTTCAACTGGAATTTTAGCATTTTTTTTACGTGAAATTGTAAACATGTGGCCATGGATTTTGAAAATTCTAGAGAGAATTTTAAAAGCTTCAAGAGAATTTCAACAATTTTGAGAGGGATTTGAAAAGTTTCAATGGGAATGGGAAGAATTGGGACAAAAATTGGAAAATTTTTAAGGGACTTTGAAAAAATTTCAACTGGAATTTTAGCATTTTTTTTACGTGAAATTGTAAACATGTGGCCATGGATTTTGAAAATTCTAGAGAGAATTTTAAAAGCTTCAAGAGAATTTCAACAATTTGGAGAGGGATTTGAAAAGTTTCAATGGGAATGGGAAGAATTGGGACAAAAATTGGAAAATTTTTAAGGGACTTTGAAAAAATTTCAACTGGAATTTTAGCATTTTTTTTTACGTGAAATTGTAAACATGTTGAAGTGGATTTTGAAAATTCTAGAGAGAATTTTAAAAGCTTCAAGAGAATCTCAACAATTTTGAGAGGGATTTGAAAAGTTTCAATGGGAATGGGAAGAATTGGGACAAAAATTGGAAAATTTTTAAGGGACTTTGAAAAAATTTCAACTGGAATTTTAGCCATTTTTTGACGTGAAATTGTAAACATGTGGCCATGGATTTTGAAAATTCTGGAGAGAATTTTAAAAGCTTCAAGAGAATTTCAACAATTTTGAGAGGGATTTGAAAAGTTTCAATGGGAATGGGAAGAATTGGGACAAAAATTGGAAAATTTTTAAGGGACTTTGAAAAAATTTCAACTGGAATTTTAGCAATTTTTTGACGTGAAACTGTAAACATGTGGCCATGCATTTTGAAAATTCTAGAGAGAATTTTAAAAGCTTCAACAGAATTTCAACAATTTGGAGAGGGATTTGAAAAGTTTCAATGGGAATGGGAAGAATTGGGACAAAAATTGGAAAATTTTTAAGGGACTTTGAAAAAATTTCAACTGGAATTTTAGCAGTTTTTTGACGTGAAATTGTAAACATGTGGCCATGGATTTTGAAAATTCTAGAGAGAATTTTAAAAGCTTCAAGAGAATTTCAACAATTTTGAGAGGGATTTGAAAAGTTTCAATGGGAATGGGAAGAATTGGGACAAAAATTGGAAAATTTTTAAGGGACTTTGAAAAAATTTCAACTGGAATTTTAGCATTTTTTTTACGTGAAATTGTAAACATGTGGACATGGATTTTGAAAATTCTAGAGAGAATTTTAAAAGCTTCAAGAGAATTTCAACAATTTGGAGAGGGATTTGAAAAGTTTCAATGGGAATGGGAAGAATTGGGACAAAAATTGGAAAATTTTTAAGGGACTTTGAAAAAATTTCAACTGGAATTTTAGCATTTTTTTTTACGTGAAATTGTAAACATGTTGAAGTGGATTTTGAAAATTCTAGAGAGAATTTTAAAAGCTTCAAGAGAATCTCAACAATTTTGAGAGGGATTTGAAAAGTTTCAATGGGAATGGGAAGAATTGGGACAAAAATTGGAAAATTTTTAAGGGACTTTGAAAAAATTTCAACTGGAATTTTAGCAATTTTTTGACGTGAAATTGTAAACATGTGGACATGGATTTTGAAAATTCTAGAGAGAATTTTAAAAGCTTCAACAGAATTTCAACAATTTGGAGAGGGATTTGAAAAGTTTCAATGGGAATGGGAAGAATTGGGACAAAAATTGGAAAATTTTTCAGGGACTTTGAAAAAATTCCAACTGGAATTTTAGCCATTTTTTTACGTGAAATTGTAAACATGTGGACATGGATTTTGAAAATTCTAGAGAGAATTTTAAAAGCTTCAAGAGAATTTCAACAATTTGGAGAGGGATTTGAAAAGTTTCAATGGGAATGGGAAGAATTGGGACAAAAATTGGAAAATTTTTAAGGGACTTTGAAAAAATTTCAACTGGAATTTTAGCAATTTTTTGACGTGAAACTGTAAACATGTGGCCATGCATTTTGAAAATTCTAGAGAGAATTTTAAAAGCTTCAACAGAATTTCAACAATTTTGAGAGGGATTTGAAAAGTTTCAATGGGAATGGGAAGAATTGGGACAAAAATTGGAAAATTTTTAAGGGACTTTGAAAAAATTTCAACTGGAATTTTAGCAGTTTTTTGACGTGAAATTGTAAACATGTGGCCATGGATTTTGAAAATTCTAGAGAGAATTTTAAAAGCTTCAAGAGAATTTCAACAATTTTGAGAGGGATTTGAAAAGTTTCAATGGGAATGGGAAGAATTGGGACAAAAATTGGAAAATTTTTAAGGGACTTTGAAAAAATTTCAACTGGAATTTTAGCATTTTTTTTGACGTGAAATTGTAAACATGTTGAAGTGGATTTTGAAAATTCTAGAGAGAATTTTAAAAGCTTCAAGAGAATCTCAACAATTTTGAGAGGGATTTGAAAAGTTTCAATGGGAATGGGAAGAATTGGGACAAAAATTGGAAAATTTTTAAGGGACTTTGAAAAAATTCCAACTGGAATTTTAGCCATTTTTTTACGTGAAATTGTAAACATGTGGACATGGATTTTGAAAATTCTAGAGAGAATTTTAAAAGCTTCAAGAGAATTTCAACAATTTGGAGAGGGATTTGAAAAGTTTCAATGGGAATGGGAAGAATTGGGACAAAAATTGGAAAATTTTTAAGGGACTTTGAAAAAATTCCAACTGGAATTTTAGCCATTTTTTGACGTGAAATTGTAAACATGTGGACATGGATTTTGAAAATTCTAGAGAGAATTTTAAAAGGTTCAACAGAATTTCAACAATTTTGAGAGGGATTTGAAAAGTTTCAATGGGAATGGGAAGAATTGGGACAAAAATTGGAAAATTTTTAAGGGACTTTGAAAAAATTTCAACTGGAATTTTAGCATTTTTTTTACGTGAAATTGTAAACATGTGGACATGGATTTTGAAAATTCTAGAGAGAATTTTAAAAGCTTCAAGAGAATTTCAACAATTTTGAGAGGGATTTGAAAAGTTTCAATGGGAATGGGAAGAATTGGGACAAAAATTGGAAAATTTTTAAGGGACTTTGAAAAAATTTCAACTGGAATTTTAGCATTTTTTTTACGTGAAATTGTAAACATGTTGAAGTGGATTTTGAAAATTCTAGAGAGAATTTTAAAAGCTTCAAGAGAATCTCAACAATTTTGAGAGGGATTTGAAAAGTTTCAATGGGAATGGGAAGAATTGGGACAAAAATTGGAAAATTTTTAAGGGACTTTGAAAAAATTTCAACTGGAATTTTAGCCATTTTTTGACGTGAAATTGTAAACATGTGGCCATGGATTTTGAAAATTCTAGAGAGAATTTTAAAAGCTTCAACAGAATTTCAACAATTTGGAGAGGGATTTGAAAAGTTTCAATGGGAATGGGAAGAATTGGGACAAAAATTGGAAAATTTTTAAGGGACTTTGAAAAAATTCCAACTGGAATTTTAGCCATTTTTTTACGTGAAATTGTAAACATGTGGACATGGATTTTGAAAATTCTAGAGAGAATTTTAAAAGCTTCAAGAGAATTTCAACAATTTGGAGAGGGATTTGAAAAGTTTCAATGGGAATGGGAAGAATTGGGACAAAAATTGGAAAATTTTTAAGGGACTTTGAAAAAATTCCAACTGGAATTTTAGCCATTTTTTGACGTGAAATTGTAAACATGTGGACATGGATTTTGAAAATTCTAGAGAGAATTTTAAAAGCTTCAACAGAATTTCAACAATTTTGAGAGGGATTTGAAAAGTTTCAATGGGAATGGGAAGAATTGGGACAAAAATTGGAAAATTTTTAAGGGACTTTGAAAAAATTTCAGCTGGAATTTTAGCCATTTTTTTATGTGAAATTGTAAACATGTGGACATGGATTTTGAAAATTCTAGAGAGAATTTTAAAAGCTTCAACAGAATTTCAACAATTTTGAGAGGGATTTGAAAAGTTTCAATGGGAATGGGAAGAATTGGGACAAAAATTGGAAAATTTTTAAGGGACTTTGAAAAAATTTCAACTGGAATTTTAGCAATTTTTTGACGTGAAACTGTAAACATGTGGCCATGCATTTTGAAAATTCTAGAGAGAATTTTAAAAGCTTCAACAGAATTTCAACAATTTTGAGAGGGATTTGAAAAGTTTCAATGGGAATGGGAAGAATTGGGACAAAAATTGGAAAATTTTTAAGGGACTTTGAAAAAATTTCAACTGGAATTTTAGCAGTTTTTTGACGTGAAATTGTAAACATGTGGCCATGGATTTTGAAAATTCTAGAGAGAATTTTAAAAGCTTCAAGAGAATTTCAACAATTTTGAGAGGGATTTGAAAAGTTTCAATGGGAATGGGAAGAATTGGGACAAAAATTGGAAAATTTTTAAGGGACTTTGAAAAAATTTCAACTGGAATTTTAGCATTTTTTTTGACGTGAAATTGTAAACATGTTGAAGTGGATTTTGAAAATTCTAGAGAGAATTTTAAAAGCTTCAAGAGAATCTCAACAATTTTGAGAGGGATTTGAAAAGTTTCAATGGGAATGGGAAGAATTGGGACAAAAATTGGAAAATTTTTAAGGGACTTTGAAAAAATTCCAACTGGAATTTTAGCCATTTTTTTACGTGAAATTGTAAACATGTGGACATGGATTTTGAAAATTCTAGAGAGAATTTTAAAAGCTTCAAGAGAATTTCAACAATTTGGAGAGGGATTTGAAAAGTTTCAATGGGAATGGGAAGAATTGGGACAAAAATTGGAAAATTTTTAAGGGACTTTGAAAAAATTCCAACTGGAATTTTAGCCATTTTTTGACGTGAAATTGTAAACATGTGGACATGGATTTTGAAAATTCTAGAGAGAATTTTAAAAGGTTCAACAGAATTTCAACAATTTTGAGAGGGATTTGAAAAGTTTCAATGGGAATGGGAAGAATTGGGACAAAAATTGGAAAATTTTTAAGGGACTTTGAAAAAATTTCAACTGGAATTTTAGCATTTTTTTTACGTGAAATTGTAAACATGTGGACATGGATTTTGAAAATTCTAGAGAGAATTTTAAAAGCTTCAAGAGAATTTCAACAATTTTGAGAGGGATTTGAAAAGTTTCAATGGGAATGGGAAGAATTGGGACAAAAATTGGAAAATTTTTAAGGGACTTTGAAAAAATTTCAACTGGAATTTTAGCATTTTTTTTACGTGAAATTGTAAACATGTTGAAGTGGATTTTGAAAATTCTAGAGAGAATTTTAAAAGCTTCAAGAGAATCTCAACAATTTTGAGAGGGATTTGAAAAGTTTCAATGGGAATGGGAAGAATTGGGACAAAAATTGGAAAATTTTTAAGGGACTTTGAAAAAATTTCAACTGGAATTTTAGCCATTTTTTGACGTGAAATTGTAAACATGTGGCCATGGATTTTGAAAATTCTAGAGAGAATTTTAAAAGCTTCAACAGAATTTCAACAATTTGGAGAGGGATTTGAAAAGTTTCAATGGGAATGGGAAGAATTGGGACAAAAATTGGAAAATTTTTAAGGGACTTTGAAAAAATTCCAACTGGAATTTTAGCCATTTTTTTACGTGAAATTGTAAACATGTGGACATGGATTTTGAAAATTCTAGAGAGAATTTTAAAAGCTTCAAGAGAATTTCAACAATTTGGAGAGGGATTTGAAAAGTTTCAATGGGAATGGGAAGAATTGGGACAAAAATTGGAAAATTTTTAAGGGACTTTGAAAAAATTCCAACTGGAATTTTAGCCATTTTTTGACGTGAAATTGTAAACATGTGGACATGGATTTTGAAAATTCTAGAGAGAATTTTAAAAGCTTCAACAGAATTTCAACAATTTTGAGAGGGATTTGAAAAGTTTCAATGGGAATGGGAAGAATTGGGACAAAAATTGGAAAATTTTTAAGGGACTTTGAAAAAATTTCAGCTGGAATTTTAGCCATTTTTTTATGTGAAATTGTAAACATGTGGACATGGATTTTGAAAATTCTAGAGAGAATTTTAAAAGCTTCAACAGAATTTCAACAATTTTGAGAGGGATTTGAAAAGTTTCAATGGGAATGGGAAGAATTGGGACAAAAATTGGAAAATTTTTAAGGGACTTTGAAAAAATTTCAACTGGAATTTTAGCCATTTTTTGACGTGAAATTGTAAACATGTGGACATGGATTTTGAAAATTCTAGAGAGAATTTTAAAAGCTTCAAGAGAATTTCAACAATTTTGAGAGGGATTTGAAAAGTTTCAATGGGAATGGGAAGAATTGGGACAAAAATTGGAAAATTTTTAAGGGACTTTGAAAAAATTTCAACTGGAATTTTAGCCATTTTTTGACGTGAAATTGTAAACATGTGGCCATGGATTTTGAAAATTCTAGAGAGAATTTTAAAAGCTTCAACAGAATTTCAACAATTTTGAGAGGAATTTGAAAAGTTTCAATGGGAATGGGAAGAATTGGGACAAAAATTGGAAAATTTTTAAGGGACTTTGAAAAAATTTCAACTGGAAATTTACCATTTTTTTGACGTGAAATTGTAAACATGTGGACATGGATTTTGAAAATTCTAGAGAGAATTTTAAAAGCTTCAAGAGAATTTCAACAATTTTGAGAGGGATTTGAAAAGTTTCAATGGGAATGGGAAGAATTGGGACAAAAATTGGAAAATATTTAAGGGACTTTGAAAAAATTTCAACTGGAATTTTAGCCATTTTTTGACGTGAAATTGTAAACATGTGGACATGGATTTTGAAAATTCTAGAGAGAATTTTAAAAGCTTCAACAGAATTTCAACAATTTTGAGAGGGATTTGAAAAGTTTCAATGGGAATGGGAAGAATTGGGACAAAAATTGGAAAATTTTTAAGGGACTTTGAAAAAATTTCAACTGGAATTTTAGCCATTTTTTGACGTGAAATTGTAAACATGTGGACATGGATTTTGAAAATTTTAGAGAGAATTTTAAAAGCTTCAACAGAATTTCTACAATTTTGAGAGGGATTTGAAAAGTTTCAATGGGAATGGGAAGAATTGGGACAAAAATTGGAAAATTTTTAAGGGACTTTGAAAAAATTTCAACTGGAATTTTAGCCATTTTTTGACGTGAAATTGTAAACATGTGGCCATGGATTTTGAAAATTCTAGAGAGAATTTTAAAAGCTTCAACAGAATTTCAACACTTTTGAGAGGGATTTGAAAAGTTTCAATGGGAATGGGAAGAATTGGGACAAAAATTGGAAAATTTTTAAGGGACTTTGAAAAAATTTCGACTGGAATTTTAGCAATTTTTTGACGTGAAACTGTAAACATGTGGCCACGCATTTTGAAAATTCTAGAGAGAATTTTAAAAGCTTCAAGAGAATTTCAACAATTTTGAGAGGGATTTGAAAATTTTCAATGGGAATGGGAAGAATTGGGACAAAAATTGGAAAATTTTTAAGGGACTTTGAAAAAATTTCAACTGGAATTTTAGCCATTTTTTGACGTGAAATTGTAAACATGTGGCCATGGATTTTGAAAATTCTAGAGAGAATTTTAAAAGCTTCAAGAGAATTTCAACAATTTGGAGAGGGATTTGAAAAGTTTCAATGGGAATGGGAAGAATTGGGACAAAAATTGGAAAATTTTTAAGGGACTTTGAAAAAATTTCAACTGGAATTTTAGCATTTTTTTTACGTGAAATTGTAAACATGTGGACATGGATTTTGAAAATTCTAGAGAGAATTTTAAAAGCTTCAACAGAATTTCAACAATTTTGAGAGGGATTTGAAAAGTTTCAATGGGAATGGGAAGAATTGGGACAAAAATTGGAAATTTTTTAAGGGACTTTGAAAAAATTTCAACTGGAATTTTAGCCATTTTTTGACGTGAAATTGTAAACATGTGGACATGGATTTTGAAAATTCTAGAGAGAATTTTAAAAGCTTCAACAGAATTTCAACAATTTTGAGAGGAATTTGAAAAGTTTCAATGGGAATGGGAAGAATTGGGACAAAAATTGGAAAATTTTTGCGGGACTTTGAAAAAATTTCAACTGGAAATTTACCATTTTTTTTACGTGAAATTGTAAACATGTGGACATGGATTTTGAAAATTCTAGAGAGAATTTTAAAAGCTTCAAGAGAATTTCAACAATTTTGAGAGGGATTTGAAAAGTTTCAATGGGAATGGGAAGAATTGGGACAAAAATTGGAAAATATTTAAGGGACTTTGAAAAAATTTCAACTGGAATTTTAGCCATTTTTTGACGTGAAATTGTAAACATGTGGACATGGATTTTGAAAATTCTAGAGAGAATTTTAAAAGCTTCAACAGAATTTCAACAATTTTGAGAGGGATTTGAAAAGTTTCAATGGGAATGGGAAGAATTGGGACAAAAATTGGAAAATTTTTAAGGGACTTTGAAAAAATTTCAACTGGAATTTTAGCCATTTTTTGACGTGAAATTGTAAACATGAGGACATGGATTTTGAAAATTTTAGAGAGAATTTTAAAAGCTTCAACAGAATTTCTACAATTTTGAGAGGGATTTGAAAAGTTTCAATGGGAATGGGAAGAATTGGGACAAAAATTGGAAAATTTTTAAGGGACTTTGAAAAAATTTCAACTGGAATTTTAGCCATTTTTTGACGTGAAATTGTAAACATGTGGCCATGGATTTTGAAAATTCTAGAGAGAATTTTAAAAGCTTCAACAGAATTTCAACACTTTTGAGAGGGATTTGAAAAGTTTCAATGGGAATGGGAAGAATTGGGACAAAAATTGGAAAATTTTTAAGGGACTTTGAAAAAATTTCAACTGGAAATTTACCATTTTTTTTACGTGAAATTGTAAACATGTGGACATGGATTTTGAAAATTCTAGAGAGAATTTTAAAAGCTTCAAGAGAATTTCAACAATTTTGAGAGGGATTTGAAAAGTTTCAATGGGAATGGGAAGAATTGGGACAAAAATTGGAAAATATTTAAGGGACTTTGAAAAAATTTCAACTGGAATTTTAGCCATTTTTTGACGTGAAATTGTAAACATGTGGACATGGATTTTGAAAATTCTAGAGAGAATTTTAAAAGCTTCAACAGAATTTCAACAATTTTGAGAGGGATTTGAAAAGTTTCAATGGGAATGGGAAGAATTGGGACAAAAATTGGAAAATTTTTAAGGGACTTTGAAAAAATTTCAACTGGAATTTTAGCCATTTTTTGACGTGAAATTGTAAACATGTGGACATGGATTTTGAAAATTCTAGAGAGAATTTTAAAAGCTTCAACAGAATTTCAACACTTTTGAGAGGGATTTGAAAAGTTTCAATGGGAATGGGAAGAATTGGGACAAAAATTGGAAAATTTTTAAGGGACTTTGAAAAAATTTCAACTGGAATTTTAGCCATTTTTTGACGTGAAATTGTAAACATGTGGCCATGGATTTTGAAAATTCTAGAGAGAATTTTAAAAGCTTCAAGAGAATTTCAACAATTTGGAGAGGGATTTGAAAAGTTTCAATGGGAATGGGAAGAATTGGGACAAAAATTGGAAAATTTTTAAGGGACTTTGAAAAAATTTCAACTGGAATTTTAGCCATTTTTTGACGTGAAATTGTAAACATGTGGACATGGATTTTGAAAATTCTAGAGAGAATTTTAAAAGCTTCAAGAGAATTTCAACAATTTGGAGAGGGATTTGAAAAGTTTCAATGGGAATGGGAAGAATTGGGACAAAAATTGGAAAATTTTTAAGGGACTTTGAAAAAATTTCAACTGGAATTTTAGCATTTTTTTTTACGTGAAATTGTAAACATGTTGAAGTGGATTTTGAAAATTCTAGAGAGAATTTTAAAAGCTTCAAGAGAATCTCAACAATTTTGAGAGGGATTTGAAAAGTTTCAATGGGAATGGGAAGAATTGGGACAAAAATTGGAAAATTTTTAAGGGACTTTGAAAAAATTTCAACTGGAATTTTAGCCATTTTTTGACGTGAAATTGTAAACATGTGGCCATGGATTTTGAAAATTCTAGAGAGAATTTTAAAAGCTTCAACAGAATTTCAACAATTTTGAGAGGGATTTGAAAAGTTTCAATGGGAATGGGAAGAATTGGGACAAAAATTGGAAAATTTTTAAGGGACTTTGAAAAAATTTCAGCTGGAATTTTAGCCATTTTTTGACGTGAAATTGTAAACATGTGGCCATGGATTTTGAAAATTCTAGAGAGAATTTTAAAAGCTTCAACAGAATTTCAACAATTTTGAGAGGGATTTGAAAAGTTTCAATGGGAATGGGAAGAATTGGGACAAAAATTGGAAAATTTTTTGCGGGACTTTGAAAAAATTTCAACTGGAATTTTAGCAATTTTTTGACGTGAAACTGTAAACATGTGGCCACGCATTTTGAAAATTCTAGAGAGAATTTTAAAAGCTTCAACAGAATTTCAACAATTTTGAGAGGGATTTGAAAATTTTCAATGGGAATGGGAAGAATTGGGACAAAAATTGGAAAGTTTTGAAGGGACTTTGAAAAAATTTCAACTGGAATTTTAGCCATTTTTTGACGTGAAATTGTAAACATGTGGCCATGGATTTTGAAAATTCTAGAGAGAATTTTAAAAGCTTCAAGAGAATTTCAACAATTTGGAGAGGGATTTGAAAAGTTTCAATGGGAATGGGAAGAATTGGGACAAAAATTGGAAAATTTTTAAGGGACTTTGAAAAAATTTCAACTGGAATTTTAGCCATTTTTTGACGTGAAATTGTAAACATGTGGACATGGATTTTGAAAATTCTAGAGAGAATTTTAAAAGCTTCAACAGAATTTCAACAATTTTGAGAGGGATTTGAAAAGTTTCAATGGGAATGGGAAGAATTGGGACAAAAATTGGAAAATTTTTAAGGGACTTTGAAAAAATTTCAACTGGAATTTTAGCCATTTTTTGACGTGAAATTGTAAACATGTGGCCATGGATTTTGAAAATTCTAGAGAGAATTTTAAAAGCTTCAACAGAATTTCTACAATTTTGAGAGGGATTTGAAAAGTTTCAATGGGAATGGGAAGAATTGGGACAAAAATTGGAAAATTTTTAAGGGACTTTGAAAAAATTTCAGCTGGAATTTTAGCCATTTTTTGACGTGAAATTGTAAACATGTGGACATGGATTTTGAAAATTCTAGAGAGAATTTTAAAAGCTTCAACAGAATTTCAACACTTTTGAGAGGGATTTGAAAAGTTTCAATGGGAATGGGAAGAATTGGGACAAAAATTGGAAAATTTTTAAGGGACTTTGAAAAAATTTCAACTGGAATTTTAGCAATTTTTTGACATGAAATTGTAAACATGTGGCCATGGATTTTGAAAATTCTAGAGAGAATTTTAAAAGCTTCAAGAGAATTTCAACAATTTTGAGAGGGATTTGAAAAGTTTCCATGGGAATGGGAAGAATTGGGACAAAAATTGGAAAATTTTTAAGGGACTTTGAAAAAATTTCAACTGGAATTTTAGCCATTTTTTGACGTGAAATTGTAAACATGTGGCCATGGATTTTGAAAATTCTAGAGAGAATTTTAAAAGCTTCAAGAGAATTTCAACAATTTTGAGAGGGATTTGAAAAGTTTCAATGGGAATGGGAAGAATTGGGACAAAAATTGGAAAATTTTTAAGGGACTTTGAAAAAATTTCAACTGGAATTTTAGCAATTTTTTGACGTGAAATTGTAAACATGTGGACATGGATTTTGAAAATTCTAGAGAGAATTTTAAAAGCTTCAAGAGAATTTCAACAATTTTGAGAGGGATTTGAAAAGTTTCAATGGGAATGGGAAGAATTGGGACAAAAATTGGAAAATTTTTAAGGGACTTTGAAAAAATTTCAACTGGAATTTTAGCCATTTTTTGACGTGAAATTGTAAACATGTGGCCATGGATTTTGAAAATTCTAGAGAGAATTTTAAAAGCTTCAACAGAATTTCAACAATTTTGAGAGGGATTTGAAAAGTTTCAATGGGAATGGGAAGAATTGGGACAAAAATTGGAAAATTTTTAAGGGACTTTGAAAAAATTTCAACTGGAATTTTAGCCATTTTTTGACGTGAAATTGTAAACATGTGGCCATGGATTTTGAAAATTCTAGAGAGAATTTTAAAAGCTTCAAGAGAATTTCAACAATTTTGAGAGGGATTTGAAAAGTTTCAATGGGAATGGGAAGAATTGGGACAAAAATTGGAAAATTTTTAAGGGACTTTGAAAAAATTTCAACTGGAATTTTAGCCATTTTTTGACGTGAAATTGTAAACATGTGGACATGGATTTTGAAAATTCTAGAGAGAATTTTAAAAGCTTCAAGAGAATTTCAACAATTTGGAGAGGGATTTGAAAAGTTTCAATGGGAATGGGAAGAAGTGGGACAAAAATTGGAAAATTTTTACGGGACTTTGAAAAAATTTCAACTGGAATTTTAGGAATTTTTTGACGTGAAACTGTAAACATGTGGCCACGCATTTTGAAAATTCTAGAGAGAATTTTAAAAGCTTCAACAGAATTTCAACAATTTTGAGAGGGATTTGAAAAGTTTCAATGGGAATGGGAAGAATAGGGACAAAAATTGGAAAATTTTTAAGGGACTTTGAAAAAATTTCAACTGGAATTTTAGCCATTTTTTGACGTGAAATTGTAAACATGTGGACATGGATTTTGAAAATTCTAGAGAGAATTTTAAAAGCTTCAAGAGAATTTCAACAATTTTGAGAGGGATTTGAAAAGTTTCAATGGGAATGGGAAGAATTGGGACAAAAATTGGAAAATTTTTAAGGGACTTTGAAAAAATTTCAACTGGAATTTTAGCATTTTTTTTACGTGAAATTGTAAACATGTGGACATGGATTTTGAAAATTCTAGAGAGAATTTTAAAAGCTTCAAGAGAATTTCAACAATTTGGAGAGGGATTTGAAAAGTTTCAATGGGAATGGGAAGAATTGGGACAAAAATTGGAAAATTTTTGCGGGACTTTGAAAAAATTTCAACTGGAATTTTAGCATTTTTTTTTACGTGAAATTGTAAACATGTTGAAGTGGATTTTAAAAATTCTAGAGAGAATTTTAAAAGCTTCAAGAGAATTTCAACAATTTTGAGAGGGATTTGAAAAGTTTCAATGGGAATGGGAAGAATTGGGACAAAAATTGGAAAATTTTTAAGGGACTTTGAAAAAATTTCAACTGGAATTTTAGCCATTTTTTGACGTGAAATTGTAAACATGTGGACATGGATTTTGAAAATTCTAGAGAGAATTTTAAAAGCTTCAAGAGAATTTCAACAATTTTGAGAGGGATTTGAAAAGTTTCAATGGGAATGGGAAGAATTGGGACAAAAATTGGAAATTTTTTAAGGGACTTTGAAAAAATTTCAACTGGAATTTTAGCCATTTTTTAACGTGAATTGTAAACATGTGGCCATGGATTTTGAAAATTCTAGAGAGAATTTTAAAACCTTCAACAGAGTTTCAACAATTTTGAGAGGAATTTGAAAAGTTTCAATGGGAATGGGAAGAATTGGGACAAAAATTGGAAAATTTTTAAGGGACTTTGAAAAAATTTCAGCTGGAATTTTAGCCATTTTTTGACGTGAAATTGTAAACATGTTGAAGTGGATTTTGAAAATTCTAGAGAGAATTTTAAAAGCTTCAAGAGAATTTCAACAATTTTGAGAGGGATTTGAAAAGTTTCAATGGGAATGGGAAGAATTGGGACAAAAATTGGAAAATTTTTAAGGGACTTTGAAAAAATTTCAACTGGAATTTTAGCCATTTTGTTACGTGAAATTGTAAACATGTGGACATGGATTTTGAAAATTCTAGAAAGAATTTTAAAAGCTTCAACAGAATTTCAACAATTTTGAGAGGGATTTGAAAAGTTTCAATGGGAATGGGAAGAATTGGGACAAAAATTGGAAAATTTTTAAGGGACTTTGAAAAAATTTCAACTGGAATTTTAGCATTTTTTTACGTGAAATTGTAAACATGTGGCCATGGATTTTGAAAATTCTAGAGAGAATTTTAAAAGCTTCAAGAGAATTTCAACAATTTTGAGAGGGATTTGAAAAGTTTCAATGGGAATGGGAAGAATTGGGACAAAAATTGGAAAATTTTTAAGGGCCTTTGAAAAAATTTCAACTGGAATTTTAGCAATTTTTGACGTGAAATTGTAAACATGTGGACATGGATTTTGAAAATTCTAGAAAGAATTTTAAAAGCTTCAAGAGAATTTCAACAATTTTGAGAGGGATTTGAAAAGTTTCAATGGGAATGGGAAGAATTGGGACAAAAATTGGAAAATTTTTAAGGGACTTTGAAAAAATTTCAACTGGAATTTTAGCATTTTTTTGACGTGAAATTGTAAACATGTGGACATGGATTTTGAAAATTCTAGAGAGAATTTTAAAAGCTTCAAGAGAATTTCAACAATTTGGAGAGGGATTTGAAAAGTTTCAATGGGAATGGGAAGAATTGGGACAAAAATTGGAAAATTTTTGCGGGACTTTGAAAAAATTTCAACTGGAATTTTAGCATTTTTTTTTACGTGAAATTGTAAACATGTTGAAGTGGATTTTAAAAATTCTAGAGAGAATTTTAAAAGCTTCAAGAGAATTTCAACAATTTTGAGAGGGATTTGAAAAGTTTCAATGGGAATGGGAAGAATTGGGACAAAAATTGGAAAATTTTTAAGGGACTTTGAAAAAATTTCAACTGGAATTTTAGCCATTTTTTGACGTGAAATTGTAAACATGTGGACATGGATTTTGAAAATTCTAGAGAGAATTTTAAAAGCTTCAAGAGAATTTCAACAATTTTGAGAGGGATTTGAAAAGTTTCAATGGGAATGGGAAGAATTGGGACAAAAATTGGAAATTTTTTAAGGGACTTTGAAAAAATTTCAACTGGAATTTTAGCCATTTTTTAACGTGAAATTGTAAACATGTGGCCATGGATTTTGAAAATTCTAGAGAGAATTTTAAAACCTTCAACAGAGTTTCAACAATTTTGAGAGGAATTTGAAAAGTTTCAATGGGAATGGGAAGAATTGGGACAAAAATTGGAAAATTTTTAAGGGACTTTGAAAAAATTTCAGCTGGAATTTTAGCCATTTTTTGACGTGAAATTGTAAACATGTTGAAGTGGATTTTGAAAATTCTAGAGAGAATTTTAAAAGCTTCAAGAGAATTTCAACAATTTTGAGAGGGATTTGAAAAGTTTCAATGGGAATGGGAAGAATTGGGACAAAAATTGGAAAATTTTTAAGGGACTTTGAAAAAATTTCAACTGGAATTTTAGCCATTTTGTTACGTGAAATTGTAAACATGTGGACATGGATTTTGAAAATTCTAGAAAGAATTTTAAAAGCTTCAACAGAATTTCAACAATTTTGAGAGGGATTTGAAAAGTTTC
Organism: Streptopelia decaocto; assembly: GCF_964273445.1. Taxonomy (NCBI): domain Eukaryota; kingdom Metazoa; phylum Chordata; class Aves; order Columbiformes; family Columbidae; genus Streptopelia; species Streptopelia decaocto. The sequence continues at coordinate 4,011 of NW_028117208.1, read as the reverse complement.
AATGGGAATGGGAAGAATTGGGACAAAAATTGGAAAATTTTTAAGGGACTTTGAAAAAATTTCAACTGGAATTTTAGCATTTTTTTACGTGAAATTGTAAACATGTGGCCATGGATTTTGAAAATTCTAGAGAGAATTTTAAAAGCTTCAAGAGAATTTCAACAATTTTGAGAGGGATTTGAAAAGTTTCAATGGGAATGGGAAGAATTGGGACAAAAATTGGAAAATTTTTAAGGGCCTTTGAAAAAATTTCAACTGGAATTTTAGCAATTTTTGACGTGAAATTGTAAACATGTGGACATGGATTTTGAAAATTCTAGAAAGAATTTTAAAAGCTTCAAGAGAATTTCAACAATTTTGAGAGGGATTTGAAAAGTTTCAATGGGAATGGGAAGAATTGGGACAAAAATTGGAAAATTTTTAAGGGACTTTGAAAAAATTTCAACTGGAATTTTAGCAATTTTTTGACGTGAAATTGTAAACATGTGGACATGGATTTTGAAAATTCTAGAGAGAATTTTAAAAGCTTCAAGAGAATTTCAACAATTTGGAGAGGGATTTGAAAAGTTTCAATGGGAATGGGAAGAATTGGGACAAAAATTGGAAAATTTTTAAGGGACTTTGAAAAAATTTCAACTGGAATTTTAGCCATTTTTTGACGTGAAATTGTAAACATGTGGACATGGATTTTGAAAATTCTAGAGAGAATTTTAAAAGCTTCAACAGAATTTCAACAATTTTGAGAGGGATTTGAAAAGTTTCAATGGGAATGGGAAGAATTGGGACAAAAATTGGAAAATTTTTAAGGGACTTTGAAAAAATTTCAACTGGAATTTTAGCCATTTTTTGACGTGAAATTGTAAACATGTGGCCATGGATTTTGAAAATTCTAGAGAGAATTTTAAAAGCTTCAACAGAATTTCTACAATTTTGAGAGGGATTTGAAAAGTTTCAATGGGAATGGGAAGAATTGGGACAAAAATTGGAAAATTTTTAAGGGACTTTGAAAAAATTTCAACTGGAATTTTAGCCATTTTTTGACGTGAAATTGTAAACATGTGGACATGGATTTTGAAAATTCTAGAGAGAATTTTAAAAGCTTCAACAGAATTTCAACACTTTTGAGAGGGATTTGAAAAGTTTCAATGGGAATGGGAAGAATTGGGACAAAAATTGGAAAATTTTTAAGGGACTTTGAAAAAATTTCAACTGGAATTTTAGCAATTTTTTGACGTGAAATTGTAAACATGTGGACATGGATTTTGAAAATTCTAGAGAGAATTTTAAAAGCTTCAAGAGAATTTCAACAATTTTGAGAGGGATTTGAAAAGTTTCAATGGGAATGGGAAGAATTGGGACAAAAATTGGAAAATTTTTGCGGGACTTTGAAAAAATTTCAACTGGAATTTTAGCCATTTTTTGACGTGAAATTGTAAACATGTGGCCATGGATTTTGAAAATTCTAGAGAGAATTTTAAAAGCTTCAACAGAATTTCAACAATTTTGAGAGGGATTTGAAAAGTTTCAATGGGAATGGGAAGAATTGGGACAAAAATTGGAAAATTTTTAAGGGACTTTGAAAAAATTTCAACTGGAATTTTAGCCATTTTGTTACGTGAAATTGTAAACATGTGGCCATGGATTTTGAAAATTCTAGAGAGAATTTTAAAAGCTTCAAGAGAATTTCAACAATTTTGAGAGGGATTTGAAAAGTTTCAATGGGAATGGGAAGAATTGGGACAAAAATTGGAAAATTTTTAAGGGACTTTGAAAAATTTCAACTGGAATTTTAGCCATTTTTTGACGTGAAATTGTAAACATGTGGCCATGGATTTTGAAAATTCTAGAGAGAATTTTAAAAGCTTCAAGAGAATTTCAACAATTTTGAGAGGGATTTGAAAAGTTTCAATGGGAATGGGAAGAATTGGGACAAAAATTGGAAAATTTTTAAGGGACTTTGAAAAAATTTCAACTGGAATTTTAGCATTTTTTTTACGTGAAATTGTAAACATGTGGACATGGATTTTGAAAATTCTAGAGAGAATTTTAAAAGCTTCAAGAGAATTTCAACAATTTGGAGAGGGATTTGAAAAGTTTCAATGGGAATGGGAAGAATTGGGACAAAAATTGGAAAATTTTTGCGGGACTTTGAAAAAATTTCAACTGGAATTTTAGCATTTTTTTTTACGTGAAATTGTAAACATGTTGAAGTGGATTTTAAAAATTCTAGAGAGAATTTTAAAAGCTTCAAGAGAATTTCAACAATTTTGAGAGGGATTTGAAAAGTTTCAATGGGAATGGGAAGAATTGGGACAAAAATTGGAAAATTTTTAAGGGACTTTGAAAAAATTTCAACTGGAATTTTAGCCATTTTTTGACGTGAAATTGTAAACATGTGGACATGGATTTTGAAAATTCTAGAGAGAATTTTAAAAGCTTCAAGAGAATTTCAACAATTTTGAGAGGGATTTGAAAAGTTTCAATGGGAATGGGAAGAATTGGGACAAAAATTGGAAATTTTTTAAGGGACTTTGAAAAAATTTCAACTGGAATTTTAGCCATTTTTTTGACGTGAAATTGTAAACATGTGGACATGGATTTTGAAAATTCTAGAGAGAATTTTAAAAGCTTCAAGAGAATTTCAACAATTTTGAGAGGGATTTGAAAAGTTTCAATGGGAATGGGAAGAATTGGGACAAAAATTGGAAAATTTTTAAGGGACTTTGAAAAAATTTCAACTGGAATTTTAGCCATTTTTTAACGTGAAATTGTAAACATGTGGCCATGGATTTTGAAAATTCTAGAGAGAATTTTAAAACCTTCAACAGAGTTTCAACAATTTTGAGAGGAATTTGAAAAGTTTCAATGGGAATGGGAAGAATTGGGACAAAAATTGGAAAATTTTTAAGGGACTTTGAAAAAATTTCAGCTGGAATTTTAGCCATTTTTTGACGTGAAATTGTAAACATGTTGAAGTGGATTTTGAAAATTCTAGAGAGAATTTTAAAAGCTTCAAGAGAATTTCAACAATTTTGAGAGGGATTTGAAAAGTTTCAATGGGAATGGGAAGAATTGGGACAAAAATTGGAAAATTTTTAAGGGACTTTGAAAAAATTTCAACTGGAATTTTAGCCATTTTGTTACGTGAAATTGTAAACATGTGGACATGGATTTTGAAAATTCTAGAAAGAATTTTAAAAGCTTCAACAGAATTTCAACAATTTTGAGAGGGATTTGAAAAGTTTCAATGGGAATGGGAAGAATTGGGACAAAAATTGGAAAATTTTTAAGGGACTTTGAAAAAATTTCAACTGGAATTTTAGCATTTTTTTACGTGAAATTGTAAACATGTGGCCATGGATTTTGAAAATTCTAGAGAGAATTTTAAAAGCTTCAAGAGTATTTCAACAATTTTGAGAGGGATTTGAAAAGTTTCAATGGGAATGGGAAGAATTGGGACAAAAATTGGAAAATTTTTAAGGGCCTTTGAAAAAATTTCAACTGGAATTTTAGCAATTTTTGACGTGAAATTGTAAACATGTGGACATGGATTTTGAAAATTCTAGAAAGAATTTTAAAAGCTTCAAGAGAATTTCAACAATTTTGAGAGGGATTTGAAAAGTTTCAATGGGAATGGGAAGAATTGGGACAAAAATTGGAAAATTTTTAAGGGACTTTGAAAAAATTTCAACTGGAATTTTAGCAATTTTTTGACGTGAAATTGTAAACATGTGGACATGGATTTTGAAAATTCTAGAGAGAATTTTAAAAGCTTCAAGAGAATTTCAACAATTTTGAGAGGGATTTGAAAAGTTTCAATGGGAATGGGAAGAATTGGGACAAAAATTGGAAAATTTTTAAGGGACTTTGAAAAAATTTCAACTGGAATTTTAGCCATTTTTTGACGTGAAATTGTAAACATGTGGACATGGATTTTGAAAATTCTAGAGAGAATTTTAAAAGCTTCAACAGAATTTCAACAATTTTGAGAGGGATTTGAAAAGTTTCAAT
>NW_028117209.1:0-67735 GCF_964273445.1 Streptopelia decaocto | reverse complement strand
GGGGAAGAATTGGGACAAAAATTGGAAAATTTTTAAGGGACTTCGAAAAAATTTCAACTGAATTTTAGCCATTTTTTGACGTGAAATTGTAAACATGTGGCCATGGATTTTGAAAATTCTAGAGAGAATTTTAAAAAGCTTCAAGAGAATTTCAACAATTTTGAGAGGGATTTGAAAAGTTTCAATGGGAATGGGAAGAATTGGGACCAAAATTGGAAATTTTTAAGGGACTTGAAAAAATTTCAACTGGAATTTTAGCCATTTTTTGACGTGAAATTGTATACATGTGGCCATGGATTTTGAAAATTCTAGAGAGAATTTTAAAAGCTTCAAGAGAATTTCAACAATTTTGAGAGGGATTTGAAAAGTTTCAATGGGAATGGGAAGAATTGGGACAAAATTGGAAAATTTTTAAGGGACTTTGAAAAAATTTCAACTGGAATTTTAGCCATTTTTTGACGTGAAATTGTAAACATGTGGACATGGATTTTGAAAATTCTAGAGAGAATTTAAAAGCTTCAAAAGAATTTCTACAATTCTGAGAGGGATTTGAAAAGTTTCAATGGGAATGGGAAGAATTGGGACAAAAATTGGAAAATTTTTAAGGGACTTGGAAAAAATTTCAACTGGAATTTTAGCAATTTTTTGACGTGAAATTGTAAAAATGTGGACATGGATTTTGAAAATTCTAGAGAGAATTTTTAAAAGCTTCAAAGAGAATTTCAACAATTTTGAGAGGGATTTGAAAAGTTTCAATGGGAATGGGAAGAATTGGGACAAAAATTGGAAAATTTTTAAGGGACTTTGAAAAAATTTCAACTGAAATTTTAGCATTTTTTTACGTGAAATTGTAAATATGTGGACATGGATTTTGAAAATTCTAGAGAGAATTTTAAAAGCTTCAAGAGAAGTTTCAACAATTTTGAGAGGGATTGAAAAGTTTCAATGGGAATGGGAAGAATTGGGACAAAAATTGGAAAATTTTTAAGGGACTTTGAAAAAATTTCAACTGGAATTTTAGCCATTTTTTGACGTGAAATTGTAAACATGTGGACGTGGATTTTGAAAATTCTAGAGAGAATTTTAAAAGCTTCAAGAGAATTTCAACAATTTGGAGAGGGATTTGAAAAGTTTCAATGGGAATGGAAGAATTGGGACAAAAATTGGAAAATTTTTAAGGGACTTTGAAAAAATTTCAACTGGAATTTTAGCCATTTTTTGACGTGAAATTGTAAACATGTGGACATGGATTTGAAAATTCTAGAGAGAATTTTAAAAGCTTCAACAGAATTTCAACAATTTGGAGAGGGATTTGAAAAGTTTCAATGGGAATGGGAAGAATTGGGACAAAAATTGGAAAATTTTGAAGGGACTTTGAAATAATTTCAACTGAAATTTTAGCATTTTTTTTACGTGAAATTGTAAACATTTGGCCATGGATTTTGAAAATTCTAGAGAGAATTTTAAAAGCTTCAAGAGAATTTCAACAATTTTGAGAGGGATTTGAAAAGTTTCAATGGGAATGGGAAGAATTGGGACAAAAATTGGAAAATTTTTAAGGGACTTTGAAAAAATTTCAACTGGAATTTTAGCCATTTTTTGACGTGAAATTGTAAACATGTGGACATGGATTTTGAAAATTCTAGAGAGAATTTAAAAGCTTCAACAGAATTTCTACAATTCTGAGAGGGATTTGAAAAGTTTCAAATGGGAATGGGAAGAATTGGGACAAAAATTGGAAAATTTTTAAGGGACTTTGAAAAAATTTCAACTGGAATTTTAGCCATTTTTGACGTGAAATTGTAAACATGTGGACATGGATTTTGAAAATTCTAGAGAGAATTTTAAAAGCTTCAAGAGAATTTCAACAATTTTTGAGAGGGATTTGAAAAGTTTCAATGGGAATGGGAAGAATTGGGACAAAAATTGAAAAATTTTTAAGGGACTTTGAAAAAAATTTCAACTGGAATTTTAGCCATTTTTTGACGTGAAATTGTAAACATGTGGACATGGATTTTGAAAATTCTAGAGAGAATTTTAAAAGCTTCAACAGAATTTCTACAATTCTGAGAGGGATTTGAAAAGTTTCAATGGGAATGGGAAGAATTGGGACAAAAATTGGAAAATTTTTAAGGGACTTTGAAAAAATTTCAACTGGAATTTTAGCCATTTTTTGACGTGAAATTGTAAACATGTGGACATGGATTTGAAAATTCTAGAGAGAATTTAAAAGCTTCAACAGAATTTCAACAATTTTGAGAGGGATTTGAAAAGTTTCAATGGGAATGGGAAGAATTGGGACAAAAATTGGAAAATTTTTAAGGGACTTTGAAAAAATTTCAACTGGAATTTTAGCATTTTTTTTTACGTGAAATTGTAAATATGTGGACATGGATTTTGAAAATTCTAGAGAGAATTTTAAAAAGCATCACAGAATTTCAACAATTTTGAGAGGGATTTGAAAAGTTTCAATGGGAATGGGAAGAATTGGGACAAAAATTGGAAAATTTTTAAGGGACTTTGAAAAAATTTCAACTGGAATTTTAGCCATTTTTTTGACGTGAAATTGTAAACATGTGGACATGGATTTTGAAAATTCTAGAGAGAATTTTAAAAGCTTCAAGAGAATTTCAACAATTTTGAGAGGGATTTGAAAAGTTTCAATGGGAATGGGAAGAATTGGGACAAAAAATTGGAAAATTTTTCAGGGACTTTGAAAAAATTTCAACTGGAATTTTAGCCATTTTTTGACGTGAAATTGTAAACATGTGGACATGGATTTTGAAAATTCTAGAGAGAATTTAAAAGCTTCAACAGAATTTCAACAATTGGAGGGGATTTGAAAAGTTTCAATGGGAATGGGAAGAATTGGACAAAAATTGGAAAATTTTAAGGGACTTTGAAAAATTTCAACTGGAATTTAACCATTTTTTGACGTGAAATTGTAAACATGTGGACATGGATTTTGAAAATTCTAGAGAAAATTTTAAAAGCTTCAACAGAATTTCAACAATTTTGAGAGGGATTTGAAAGTTTCAATGGGAATGGGAAGAATTGGGACAAAAATTGGAAAATTTTTAAGGGACTTTGAAAAATTTCAACTGGAATTTTAGCAAGTTTTTTGACGTGAAAATATAAACATGTGGCCATGGATTTTGAAAATTCTAGAGAAAATTTTAAAAGCTTCAAGAGAATTTCAACAATTTTGAGAGGGATTTGAAAAGTTTCAATGGGAATGGAAGAATTGGGACAAAAATTGGAAAATTTTTAAGGGACTTTGAAAAAATTTCAACTGGAATTTTAGCCATTTTTGACGTGAAATTGTAAACATGTGGACATGGATTTTGAAAATTCTAGAGAGAATTTTAAAAGCTTCAAGAGAATTTCAACAATTTGAGAGGGATTTGAAAAAGTTTCATGGGAATGGGAAGAATTGGGACAAAAATTGGAAAATTTTTAAGGACTTTGAAAAAATTTCAACTGGAATTTTAGCCATTTTTTGACGTGAAATTGTAAACATGTGGCCATGGATTTTGAAAATTCTAGAGAGAATTTTAAAGCTTCAAGAGAATTTCAACAATTTTGAGAGGGATTTGAAAAGTTTCAATGGGAATGGGAAGAATTGGGACAAAAATTGGAAAATTTTTAAGGGACTTCGAAAAAATTTCAACTGGAATTTTAGCCATTTTTTGACGTGAAATTGTAAACATGTGGCCATGGATTTTGAAAATTCTAGAGAGAATTTTAAAAGCTTCAAGAGAATTTCAACAATTTTGAGAGGGATTTGAAAAGTTTCAATGGGAATGGAAGAATTGGGACCAAAATTGGAAAATTTTTAAGGGACTTTTGAAAAAATTTCAACTGGAATTTTAGCCATTTTTTGACGTGAAATTGTAAACATGTGGCCATGGATTTTGAAAATTCTAGAGAGAATTTTAAAAGCTTCAAGAGAATTTCAACAATTTTGAGAGGGATTTGAAAAGTTTCAATGGGAATGGGAAGAATGGGACAAAAATTGGAAAATTTTTAAGGGACTTTGAAAAAATTTCAACTGGAATTTTAGCCATTTTTTGACGTGAAATTGTAAACATGTGGACATGGATTTTGAAAATTCTAGAGAGAATTTTAAAAGCTTCAAAAGAATTTCTACAATTCTGAGAGGGATTTGAAAAGTTTCAATGGGAATGGGAAGAATTGGGACAAAAATTGGAAAATTTTAAGGGACTTGGAAAAAATTTCAACTGGAATTTTAGCAATTTTTTGACGTGAAATTGTAAAAATGTGGACATGGATTTTGAAAATTCTAGAGAGAATTTTAAAAGCTTCAAGAGAATTCAACATTTTGAGAGGGATTTGAAAGTTTCAATGGGAATGGGAAGAATTGGGACAAAAATTGGAAAATTTTGAAGGGACTTTGAAAAAATTTCAACTGAAATTTTAGCATTTTTTTTACGTGAAATTGTAAATATGTGGACATGGATTTTGAAATTCTAGAGAGAATTTAAAAGCTTCAAGAGAATTTCAACAATTTTGAGAGGGATTTGAAAAGTTTCAATGGGAATGGGAAGAATTGGGACAAAAATTGGAAAATTTTTAAGGGACTTTGAAAAATTTCAACTGGAATTTTAGCCATTTTTGACGTGAAATTGTAAACATGTGGACGTGGATTTTGAAAATTCTAGAGAGAATTTTAAAAGCTTCAAGAGAATTTCAACAATTTGGAGAGGGATTTGAAAAGTTTCAATGGAATGGGAAGAATTGGGACAAAATTGGAAAATTTTTAAGGACTTTGAAAAAATTTCAACTGGAATTTTAGCCATTTTTTGACGTGAAATTGTAAACATGTGGCCATGGATTTTGAAAATTCTAGAGAGATTTTAAAAGCTTCAAGAGAATTTCAACAATTTTGAGAGGATTTGAAAAGTTTCAATGGGAATGGGAAGAATTGGGACAAAAATTGGAAAATTTTTAAGGGACTTTGAAAAAATTTCAACTGGAATTTTAGCCATTTTTGACGTGAAATTGTAAACATGTGGCCATGGATTTTGAAAATTCTAGAGAGAATTTTTAAAAGCTTCAAGAGAATTTCAACAATTTTGAGAGGGATTTGAAAAGTTTCAATGGGAATGGGAAGAATTGGGACAAAAATTGGAAATTTTTAAGGGACTTTGAAAAAATTTCAACTGGAATTTAGCCATTTTTTGACGTGAAATTGTAAACATGTGGCCATGGATTTTGAAAATTCTAGAGAGAATTTTAAAAGCTTCAAGAGAATTTCAACAATTTTGAGAGGGATTTGAAAAGTTTCAATGGGAATGGGAAGAATTGGGACAAAAATTGGAAAATTTTAAGGGACTTTGAAAATTTTCAACTGGAATTTTAGCCATTTTTTGACGTGAAATTGAAACATGTGGCCATGGATTTTGAAAATTCTAGAGAGAATTTTAAAAGCTTCAACAGAATGAGAGGGATTTGAAAAGTTTCAATGGGAATGGGAAGAATTGGGACAAAAATTGGAAAATTTTTAAGGGACTTTGAAAAAATTTCAACTGGAATTTTAGCCATTTTTTGACGTGAAATTGTAAACATGTGGACATGGATTTTGAAAATTCTAGAGAGAATTTTAAAAGCTTCAACAGAATTTCAACAATTTTGAGAGGGATTTGAAAAGTTTCAATGGGAATGGGAAGAATTGGGACAAAAATTGGAAAATTTTTAAGGGACTTTGGAAAAAATTTCAACTGGAATTTTAGCCATTTTTTGACGTGAAATTGTAAACATGTGGACATGGATTTTGAAAATTCTAGAGAGAATTTTAAAAGCTTCAAGAGAATTTCAACAATTTTGAGAGGGATTTGAAAAGTTTCAATGGGAATGGGAAGAATTGGGACAAAAATTGGAAAATTTTTAAGGGACTTTGAAAAAATTTCAACTGGAATTTTAGCCATTTTTTTATGTGAAATTGTAAACATGTGGCCATGGATTTTGAAAATTCTAGAGAGAATTTTAAAAGCTTCAAGAGAATTTCAACAATTTTGAGAGGGATTTGAAAAGTTTCAATGGGAATGGGAAGAATTGGGACAAAAATTGGAAAATTTTTAAGGGACTTTGAAAAAATTTCAACTGGAATTTTAGCCATTTTTTGACGTGAAATTGTAAACATGTGGACATGGATTTTGAAAATTCTAGAGAGAATTTTAAAAGCTTCAACAGAATTTCAACAATTTTGAGAGGGATTTGAAAAGTTTCAATGGGAATGGGAAGAATTGGGACAAAAATTGGAAATTTTTAAGGGACTTTGAAAAAATTTCAACTGGAATTTTAGCCATTTTTTGACGTGAAATTGTAAACATGTGGACATGGATTTTGAAAATTCTAGAGAGAATTTTAAAAGCTTCAAGAGAATTTCAACAATTTTGAGAGGGATTTGAAAAGTTTCAATGGGAATGGGAAGAATTGGGACAAAAATTGGAAAATTTTAAGGGACTTTGAAAAAATTTCAACTGGAATTTTAGCCATTTTTTGACGTGAAATTGTAAACATGTGGCCATGGATTTTGAAAATTCTAGAGAGAATTTTAAAAGCTTCAAGAGAATTTCAACAATTTTGAGAGGGATTTGAAAAGTTTCAATGGGAATGGGAAGAATTGGGACAAAAATTGGAAAATTTTTAAGGGACTTTGAAAAAATTTCAACTGGAATTTTAGCCATTTTTTTATGTGAAATTGTAAACATGTGGACATGGATTTTGAAAATTCTAGAGAGAATTTTAAAAGCTTCAACAGAATTTCAACAATTTTGAGAGGGATTTGAAAAGTTTCAATGGGAATGGGAAGAATTGGGACAAAAATTGGAAATTTTTAAGGGACTTTGAAAAAATTTCAACTGGAATTTTAGCCATTTTTTGACGTGAAATTGTAAACATGTGGCCATGGATTTTGAAAATTCTAGAGAGAATTTTAAAAGCTTCAAGAGAATTTCAACAATTTTGAGAGGGATTTGAAAAGTTTCAATGGGAATGGGAAGAATTGGGACAAAAATTGGAAAATTTTTAAGGGACTTTGAAAAAATTTCAACTGGAATTTTAGCCATTTTTTGACGTGAAATTGTAAACATGTGGCCATGGATTTTGAAAATTCTAGAGAGAATTTTAAAAGCTTCAACAGAATTTCTACAATTTTGAGAGGGATTTGAAAAGTTTCAATGGGAATGGGAAGAATTGGGACAAAAATTGGAAAATTTTTAAGGGACTTTGAAAAAATTTCAACTGGAATTTTAGCCATTTTTTGACGTGAAATTGTAAACATGTGGACATGGATTTTGAAAATTCTAGAGAAAATTTTAAAAGCTTCAAGAGAATTTCAACAATTTTGAGAGGGATTTGAAAAGTTTCAATGGGAATGGGAAGAATTGGGACAAAAATTGGAAAATTTTTAAGGGACTTTGAAAAAATTTCAACTGGAATTTTAGCCATTTTTTTATGTGAAATTGTAAACATGTGGCCATGGATTTTGAAAATTCTAGAGAGAATTTTAAAAAGCTTCAAGAGAATTTCAACAATTTTGAGAGGGATTTGAAAAGTTTCAATGGGAATGGGAAGAATTGGGACAAAAATTGGAAAATTTTTAAGGGACTTTGAAAAAATTTCAACTGGAATTTTAGCCATTTTTTGACGTGAAATTGTAAACATGTGGACATGGATTTTGAAAATTCTAGAGAGAATTTTAAAAGCTTCAACAGAATTTCAACAGTTTTGAGAGGGATTTGAAAAGTTTCAATGGGAATGGGAAGAATTGGGACAAAAATTGGAAAATTTTTCAGGGACTTTGAAAAAATTTCAACTGGAATTTTAGCCATTTTTTGACGTGAAATTGTAAACATGTGGACATGGATTTTGAAAATTCTAGAGAGAATTTTAAAAGCTTCAAGAGAATTTCAACAACTTTGAGAGGGATTTGAAAAGTTTCAATGGGAATGGGAAGAATTGGGACAAAAATTGGAAAATTTTTAAGGGACTTTGAAAAAATTTCAACTGGAATTTTAGCCATTTTTTGACGTGAAATTGTAAACATGTGGCCATGGATTTTGAAAATTCTAGAGAGAATTTTAAAAGCTTCAAGAGAATTTCAACAATTTTGAGAGGGATTTGAAAAGTTTCAATGGGAATGGGAAGAATTGGGAAAAAAATTGGAAAATTTTTAAGGGACTTTGAAAAAATTTCAACTGGAATTTTAGCAATTTTTTGACGTGACATTGTAAACATGTGGCCATGGATTTTGAAAATTCTAGAGAGAATTTTAAAAGCTTCAACAGAATTTCAACAATTTTGAGAGGGATTTGAAAAGTTTCAATGGGAATGGGAAGAATTGGGACAAAAATTGGAAAATTTTTCAGGGACTTTGAAAAAATTTCAACTGGAATTTTAGCCATTTTTTGACGTGAAATTGTAAACATGTGGCCATGGATTTTGAAAATTCTAGAGAGAATTTAAAAGCTTCAACAGAATTTCAACAATTTTGAGAGGGATTTGAAAAGTTTCAATGGGAATGGGAAGAATTGGGACAAAAATTGGAAAATTTTGAAGGGACTTTGAAATAATTTCAACTGAAATTTTAGCATTTTTTTTTACGTGAAATTGTAAACATTTGGCCATGGATTTTGAAAATTCTAGAGAGAATTTTAAAAGCTTCAAGAGAATTTCAACAATTTTGAGAGGGATTTGAAAAGTTTCAATGGGAATGGGAAGAATTGGGACAAAAATTGGAAAATTTTTAAGGGACTTTGAAAAAATTTCAACTGGAATTTTAGCCATTTTTTGACGTGAAATTGTAAACATGTGGACATGGATTTTGAAAATTCTAGAGAGAATTTTAAAAGCTTCAAGAGAATTTCAACAATTTTGAGAGGGATTTGAAAAGTTTCAATGGGAATGGGAAGAATTGGGACAAAAATTGAAAAATTTTTAAGGGACTTTGAAAAATTTCAACTGGAATTTTAGCCATTTTTTGACGTGAAATTGTAAACATGTGGACATGGATTTTGAAAATTCTAGAGAGAATTTTAAAAGCTTCAAGAGAATTTCTACAATTCTGAGAGGGATTTGAAAAGTTTCAATGGGAATGGGAAGAATTGGGACAAAAATTGGAAAATTTTTAAGGGACTTTGAAAAAATTTCAACTGGAATTTTAGCCATTTTTTGACGTGAAATTGTAAACATGTGGACATGGATTTTGAAAATTCTAGAGAGAATTTTAAAAGCTTCAACAGAATTTCAACAATTTTGAGAGGGATTTGAAAAGTTTCAATGGGAATGGGAAGAATTGGGACAAAAATTGGAAAATTTTTAAGGGACTTTGAAAAAATTTCAACTGGAATTTTAGCATTTTTTTTACGTGAAATTGTAAATATGTGGACATGGATTTTGAAAATTCTAGAGAGAATTTTAAAAGCTTCAACAGAATTTCAACAATTTTGAGAGGGATTTGAAAAGTTTCAATGGGAATGGGAAGAATTGGGACAAAAATTGGAAAATTTTTAAGGACTTTGAAAAAATTTCAACTGGAATTTTAGCCATTTTTTGACGTGAAATTGTAAACATGTGGACATGGATTTTGAAAATTCTAGAGAGAATTTTAAAAGCTTCAAGAGAATTTCAACAATTTTGAGAGGGATTTGAAAAGTTTCAATGGGAATGGGAAGAATTGGGACAAAAATTGGAAAATTTTTCAGGGACTTTGAAAAAATTTCAACTGGAATTTTAGCCATTTTTTGACGTGAAATTGTAAACATGTGGACATGGATTTTGAAAATTCTAGAGAGAATTTTAAAAGCTTCAACAGAATTTCAACAATTTGGAGGGGGATTTGAAAAGTTTCAATGGGAATGGGAAGAATTGGGACAAAAATTGGAAAATTTTTAAGGGACTTTGAAAAAATTTCAACTGGAATTTTAACCATTTTTTGACGTGAAATTGTAAACATGTGGACATGGATTTTGAAAATTCTAGAGAGAATTTTAAAAGCTTCAAGAGAATTTCAACAATTTTGAGAGGGATTTGAAAAGTTTCAATGGGAATGGGAAGAATTGGGACAAAAATTGGAAAATTTTTAAGGGACTTTGAAAAAATTTCAACTGGAATTTTAGCAAGTTTTTTGACGTGAAATTATAAACATGTGGCCATGGATTTTGAAAATTCTAGAGAGAATTTTAAAAGCTTCAAGAGAATTTCAACAATTTTGAGAGGGATTTGAAAAGTTTCAATGGGAATGGGAAGAATTGGGACAAAAATTGGAAAATTTTTAAGGGACTTTGAAAAAATTTCAACTGGAATTTTAGCCATTTTTTGACGTGAAATTGTAAACATGTGGACATGGATTTTGAAAATTCTAGAGAGAATTTTAAAAGCTTCAAGAGAATTTCAACAATTTTGAGAGGGATTTGAAAAGTTTCAATGGGAATGGGAAGAATTGGGACAAAAATTGGAAAATTTTTAAGGGACTTTGAAAAAATTTCAACTGGAATTTTAGCCATTTTTTGACGTGACATTGTAAACATGTGGCCATGGATTTTGAAAATTCTAGAGAGAATTTTAAAAGCTTCAAGAGAATTTCAACAATTTTGAGAGGGATTTGAAAAGTTTCAATGGGAATGGGAAGAATTGGGACAAAAATTGGAAAATTTTTAAGGGACTTCGAAAAAATTTCAACTGGAATTTTAGCCATTTTTTGACGTGAAATTGTAAACATGTGGCCATGGATTTTGAAAATTCTAGAGAGAATTTTAAAAGCTTCAAGAGAATTTCAACAATTTTGAGAGGGATTTGAAAAGTTTCAATGGGAATGGGAAGAATTGGGACCAAAATTGGAAAATTTTTAAGGGACTTTGAAAAAATTTCAACTGGAATTTTAGCCATTTTTTGACGTGAAATTGTAAACATGTGGCCATGGATTTTGAAAATTCTAGAGAGAATTTTAAAAGCTTCAAGAGAATTTCAACAATTTTGAGAGGGATTTGAAAAGTTTCAATGGGAATGGGAAGAATTGGGACAAAAATTGGAAAATTTTTAAGGGACTTTGAAAAAATTTCAACTGGAATTTTAGCCATTTTTTGACGTGAAATTGTAAACATGTGGACATGGATTTTGAAAATTCTAGAGAGAATTTTAAAAGCTTCAAAAGAATTTCTACAATTCTGAGAGGGATTTGAAAAGTTTCAATGGGAATGGGAAGAATTGGGACAAAAATTGGAAAATTTTTAAGGGACTTGGAAAAAATTTCAACTGGAATTTTAGCAATTTTTTGACGTGAAATTGTAAAAATGTGGACATGGATTTTGAAAATTCTAGAGAGAATTTTAAAAGCTTCAAGAGAATTTCAACAATTTTGAGAGGGATTTGAAAAGTTTCAATGGGAATGGGAAGAATTGGGACAAAAATTGGAAAATTTTTAAGGGACTTTGAAAAAATTTCAACTGAAATTTTAGCATTTTTTTTACGTGAAATTGTAAATATGTGGACATGGATTTTGAAAATTCTAGAGAGAATTTTAAAAGCTTCAAGAGAATTTCAACAATTTTGAGAGGGATTTGAAAAGTTTCAATGGGAATGGGAAGAATTGGGACAAAAATTGGAAAATTTTTAAGGGACTTTGAAAAAATTTCAACTGGAATTTTAGCCATTTTTTGACGTGAAATTGTAAACATGTGGACGTGGATTTTGAAAATTCTAGAGAGAATTTTAAAAGCTTCAAGAGAATTTCAACAATTTGGAGAGGGATTTGAAAAGTTTCAATGGGAATGGGAAGAATTGGGACAAAAATTGGAAAATTTTTAAGGGACTTTGAAAAAATTTCAACTGGAATTTTAGCCATTTTTTGACGTGAAATTGTAAACATGTGGACATGGATTTTGAAAATTCTAGAGAGAATTTTAAAAGCTTCAACAGAATTTCAACAATTTGGAGAGGGATTTGAAAAGTTTCAATGGGAATGGGAAGAATTGGGACAAAAATTGGAAAATTTTGAAGGGACTTTGAAATAATTTCAACTGAAATTTTAGCATTTTTTTTTACGTGAAATTGTAAACATTTGGCCATGGATTTTGAAAATTCTAGAGAGAATTTTAAAAGCTTCAAGAGAATTTCAACAATTTTGAGAGGGATTTGAAAAGTTTCAATGGGAATGGGAAGAATTGGGACAAAAATTGGAAAATTTTTAAGGGACTTTGAAAAAATTTCAACTGGAATTTTAGCCATTTTTTGACGTGAAATTGTAAACATGTGGACATGGATTTTGAAAATTCTAGAGAGAATTTTAAAAGCTTCAACAGAATTTCTACAATTCTGAGAGGGATTTGAAAAGTTTCAATGGGAATGGGAAGAATTGGGACAAAAATTGGAAAATTTTTAAGGGACTTTGAAAAAATTTCAACTGGAATTTTAGCCATTTTTTGACGTGAAATTGTAAACATGTGGACATGGATTTTGAAAATTCTAGAGAGAATTTTAAAAGCTTCAAGAGAATTTCAACAATTTTGAGAGGGATTTGAAAAGTTTCAATGGGAATGGGAAGAATTGGGACAAAAATTGAAAAATTTTTAAGGGACTTTGAAAAATTTCAACTGGAATTTTAGCCATTTTTTGACGTGAAATTGTAAACATGTGGACATGGATTTTGAAAATTCTAGAGAGAATTTTAAAAGCTTCAACAGAATTTCTACAATTCTGAGAGGGATTTGAAAAGTTTCAATGGGAATGGGAAGAATTGGGACAAAAATTGGAAAATTTTTAAGGGACTTTGAAAAAATTTCAACTGGAATTTTAGCCATTTTTTGACGTGAAATTGTAAACATGTGGACATGGATTTTGAAAATTCTAGAGAGAATTTTAAAAGCTTCAACAGAATTTCAACAATTTTGAGAGGGATTTGAAAAGTTTCAATGGGAATGGGAAGAATTGGGACAAAAATTGGAAAATTTTTAAGGGACTTTGAAAAAATTTCAACTGGAATTTTAGCATTTTTTTTACGTGAAATTGTAAATATGTGGACATGGATTTTGAAAATTCTAGAGAGAATTTTAAAAGCTTCAACAGAATTTCAACAATTTTGAGAGGGATTTGAAAAGTTTCAATGGGAATGGGAAGAATTGGGACAAAAATTGGAAAATTTTTAAGGGACTTTGAAAAAATTTCAACTGGAATTTTAGCCATTTTTTGACGTGAAATTGTAAACATGTGGACATGGATTTTGAAAATTCTAGAGAGAATTTTAAAAGCTTCAAGAGAATTTCAACAATTTTGAGAGGGATTTGAAAAGTTTCAATGGGAATGGGAAGAATTGGGACAAAAATTGGAAAATTTTTAAGGGACTTTGAAAAAATTTCAACTGGAATTTTAGCCATTTTTTGACGTGAAATTGTAAACATGTGGACATGGATTTTGAAAATTCTAGAGAGAATTTTAAAAGCTTCAACAGAATTTCAACAATTTGGAGGGGGATTTGAAAAGTTTCAATGGGAATGGGAAGAATTGGGACAAAAATTGGAAAATTTTTAAGGGACTTTGAAAAAATTTCAACTGGAATTTTAACCATTTTTTGACGTGAAATTGTAAACATGTGGACATGGATTTTGAAAATTCTAGAGAAAATTTTAAAAGCTTCAACAGAATTTCAACAATTTTGAGAGGGATTTGAAAAGTTTCAATGGGAATGGGAAGAATTGGGACAAAAATTGGAAAATTTTTAAGGGACTTTGAAAAAATTTCAACTGGAATTTTAGCAAGTTTTTTGACGTGAAATTATAAACATGTGGCCATGGATTTTGAAAATTCTAGAGAAAATTTTAAAAGCTTCAAGAGAATTTCAACAATTTTGAGAGGGATTTGAAAAGTTTCAATGGGAATGGGAAGAATTGGGACAAAAATTGGAAAATTTTTAAGGGACTTTGAAAAAATTTCAACTGGAATTTTAGCCATTTTTTGACGTGAAATTGTAAACATGTGGACATGGATTTTGAAAATTCTAGAGAGAATTTTAAAAGCTTCAAGAGAATTTCAACAATTTTGAGAGGGATTTGAAAAGTTTCAATGGGAATGGGAAGAATTGGGACAAAAATTGGAAAATTTTTAAGGGACTTTGAAAAAATTTCAACTGGAATTTTAGCCATTTTTTGACGTGACATTGTAAACATGTGGCCATGGATTTTGAAAATTCTAGAGAGAATTTTAAAAGCTTCAAGAGAATTTCAACAATTTTGAGAGGGATTTGAAAAGTTTCAATGGGAATGGGAAGAATTGGGACAAAAATTGGAAAATTTTTAAGGGACTTCGAAAAAATTTCAACTGGAATTTTAGCCATTTTTTGACGTGAAATTGTAAACATGTGGCCATGGATTTTGAAAATTCTAGAGAGAATTTTAAAAGCTTCAAGAGAATTTCAACAATTTTGAGAGGGATTTGAAAAGTTTCAATGGGAATGGGAAGAATTGGGACCAAAATTGGAAAATTTTTAAGGGACTTTGAAAAAATTTCAACTGGAATTTTAGCCATTTTTTGACGTGAAATTGTAAACATGTGGCCATGGATTTTGAAAATTCTAGAGAGAATTTTAAAAGCTTCAAGAGAATTTCAACAATTTTGAGAGGGATTTGAAAAGTTTCAATGGGAATGGGAAGAATTGGGACAAAAATTGGAAAATTTTTAAGGGACTTTGAAAAAATTTCAACTGGAATTTTAGCCATTTTTTGACGTGAAATTGTAAACATGTGGACATGGATTTTGAAAATTCTAGAGAGAATTTTAAAAGCTTCAAAAGAATTTCTACAATTCTGAGAGGGATTTGAAAAGTTTCAATGGGAATGGGAAGAATTGGGACAAAAATTGGAAAATTTTTAAGGGACTTGGAAAAAATTTCAACTGGAATTTTAGCAATTTTTTGACGTGAAATTGTAAAAATGTGGACATGGATTTTGAAAATTCTAGAGAGAATTTTAAAAGCTTCAAGAGAATTTCAACAATTTTGAGAGGGATTTGAAAAGTTTCAATGGGAATGGGAAGAATTGGGACAAAAATTGGAAAATTTTTAAGGGACTTTGAAAAAATTTCAACTGAAATTTTAGCATTTTTTTTACGTGAAATTGTAAATATGTGGACATGGATTTTGAAAATTCTAGAGAGAATTTTAAAAGCTTCAAGAGAATTTCAACAATTTTGAGAGGGATTTGAAAAGTTTCAATGGGAATGGGAAGAATTGGGACAAAAATTGGAAAATTTTTAAGGGACTTTGAAAAAATTTCAACTGGAATTTTAGCCATTTTTTGACGTGAAATTGTAAACATGTGGACGTGGATTTTGAAAATTCTAGAGAGAATTTTAAAAGCTTCAAGAGAATTTCAACAATTTGGAGAGGGATTTGAAAAGTTTCAATGGGAATGGGAAGAATTGGGACAAAAATTGGAAAATTTTTAAGGGACTTTGAAAAAATTTCAACTGGAATTTTAGCCATTTTTTGACGTGAAATTGTAAACATGTGGACATGGATTTTGAAAATTCTAGAGAGAATTTTAAAAGCTTCAACAGAATTTCAACAATTTGGAGAGGGATTTGAAAAGTTTCAATGGGAATGGGAAGAATTGGGACAAAAATTGGAAAATTTTTAAGGGACTTTGAAAAAATTTCAACTGGAATTTTAGCCATTTTTTGACGTGAAATTGTAAACATGTGGACATGGATTTTGAAAATTCTAGAGAGAATTTTAAAAGCTTCAACAGAATTTCAACAATTTGGAGAGGGATTTGAAAAGTTTCAATGGGAATGGGAAGAATTGGGACAAAAATTGGAAAATTTTTAAGGGACTTTGAAAAAATTTCAACTGGAATTTTAGCAATTTTTTGACGTGAAATTGTAAACATGTGGACATGGATTTTGAAAATTCTAGAGAGAATTTTAAAAGCTTCAACAGAATTTCAACAATTTTGAGAGGGATTTGAAGAGTTTCAATGGGAATGGGAAGAATTGGGACAAAAATTGGAAAATTTTTAAGGGACTTTCAAAAAATTTCAACTGGAATTTTAGCCATTTTTTGACGTGAAATTGTAAACATGTGGACATGGATTTTGAAAATTCTAGAGAGAATTTTAAAAGCTTCAACAGAATTTCAACAATTTTGAGAGGGATTTGAAAAGTTTCAATGGGAATGGGAAGAATTGGGACAAAAATTGGAAAATTTTTAAGGGACTTGGAAAAAATTTCAACTGGAAATTTAGCCATTTTTTGACGTGAAATTGTAAACATTTGGCCATGGATTTTGAAAATTCTAGAGAGAATTTTAAAAGCTTCAAGAGAATTTCAACAATTTTGAGAGGGATTTGAAAAGTTTCAATGGGAATGGGAAGAATTGGGACAAAAATTGGAAAATTTTTAAGGGACTTGGAAAAAATTTCAACTGGAATTTTAGCCATTTTTTGACGTGAAATTGTAAACATGTGGACGTGGATTTTGAAAATTCTAGAGAGAATTTTAAAAGCTTCAAGAGAATTTCAACAATTTGGAGAGGGATTTGAAAAGTTTCAATGGGAATGGGAAGAATTGGGACAAAAATTGGAAAATTTTTAAGGGACTTTGAAAAAATTTCAACTGGAATTTTAGCAATTTTTTGACGTGAAATTGTAAACATGTGGACATGGATTTTGAAAATTCTAGAGAGAATTTTAAAAGCTTCAACAGAATTTCAACAATTTTGAGAGGGATTTGAAGAGTTTCAATGGGAATGGGAAGAATTGGGACAAAAATTGGAAAATTTTTAAGGGACTTTCAAAAAATTTCAACTGGAATTTTAGCCATTTTTTGACGTGAAATTGTAAACATGTGGACATGGATTTTGAAAATTCTAGAGAGAATTTTAAAAGCTTCAACAGAATTTCAACAATTTTGAGAGGGATTTGAAAAGTTTCAATGGGAATGGGAAGAATTGGGACAAAAATTGGAAAATTTTTAAGGGACTTGGAAAAAATTTCAACTGGAAATTTAGCCATTTTTTGACGTGAAATTGTAAACATTTGGCCATGGATTTTGAAAATTCTAGAGAGAATTTTAAAAGCTTCAAGAGAATTTCAACAATTTTGAGAGGGATTTGAAAAGTTTCAATGGGAATGGGAAGAATTGGGACAAAAATTGGAAAATTTTTAAGGGACTTTGAAAAAATTTCAACTGGAATTTTAGCCATTTTTTGACATGAAATTGTAAACATGTGGACATGGATTTTGAAAATTCTAGAGAGAATTTTAAAAGCTTCAACAGAATTTCAACAATTTTGAGAGGGATTTGAAAAGTTTCAATGGGAATGGGAAGAATTGGGACAAAAATTAGAAAATATTTCAGGGACTTTGAAAAAATTTCAACTGGAATTTTAGCCATTTTTTTACGTGAAATTGTAAACATGTGGACATGGATTTTGAAAATTCTAGAGAGAATTTTAAAAGCTTCAACAGAATTTCAACAATTTGGAGAGGGATTTGAAAAGTTTCAATGGGAATGGGAAGAATTGGGACAAAAATTGGAAAATTTTTAAGGGACTTTGAAAAAATTTCAACTGGCATTTTAGCCATTTTTTGACGTGAAATTGTAAACATGTGGACATGGATTTTGAAAATTCTAGAGAGAATTTTAAAAGCTTCAAGAGAATTTCAACAATTTTGAGAGGGATTTGAAAAGTTTCAATGGGAATGGGAAGAATTGGGACAAAAATTGGAAAATTTTTAAGGGACTTTGAAAAAATTTCAACTGGAATTTTAGCCATTTTTTGACGTGAAATTGTAAACATGTGGCCATGGATTTTGAAAATTCTAGAGAGAATTTTAAAAGCTTCAACAGAATTTCAACAATTTGGAGAGGGATTTGAAAAGTTTCAATGGGAATGGGAAGAATTGGGACAAAAATTGGAAAATTTTTAAGGGACTTTAAAAAAATTTCAACTGGAATTTTAGCCATTTTTTGACGTGAAATTGTAAACATGTGGACATGGATTTTGAAAATTCTAGAGAGAATTTTAAAAGCTTCAACAGAATTTCAACAATTTTGAGAGGGATTTGAAAAGTTTCAATGGGAATGGGAAGAATTGGGACAAAAATTGGAAAATTTTGAAGGGACTTTGAAAAAATTTCAACTGAAATTTTAGCATTTTTTTTTACGTGAAATTGTAAACATGTGGCCATGGATTTTGAAAATTCTAGAGAGAATTTTAAAAGCTTCAACAGAATTTCAACAATTTTGAGAGGGATTTGAAGAGTTTCAATGGGAATGGGAAGAATTGGGACAAAATTGGAAAATTTTTAAGGGACTTTGAAAAAATTTCAACTGGAATTTTAGCCATTTTTTGACGTGAAATTGTAAACATGTGGCCATGGATTTTGAAAATTCTAGAGAGAATTTTAAAAGCTTCAAGAGAATTTCAACAATTTTGAGAGGGATTTGAAAAGTTTCAATGGGAATGGGAAGAATTGGGACAAAAATTGGAAAATTTTTAAGGGACTTTGAAAAAATTTCAACTGGAATTTTAGCCATTTTTTGACATGAAATTGTAAACATGTGGACATGGATTTTGAAAATTCTAGAGAGAATTTTAAAAGCTTCAAGAGAATTTCAACAATTTGGAGAGGGATTTGAAAAGTTTCAATGGGAATGGGAAGAATTGGGACAAAAATTGGAAAATTTTGAAGGGACTTTGAAAAAATTTCAACTGGAATTTCAGCCATTTTTTGACGTGAAATTGTAAACATGTGGACATGGATTTTGAAAATTCTAGAGAGAATTTTAAAAGCTTCAAGAGAATTTCAACAATTTTGAGAGGGATTTGAAAAGTTTCAATGGGAATGGGAAGAATTGGGACAAAAATTGGAAAATTTTTAAGGGACTTTGAAAAAATTTCAACTGGAATTTTAGCCATTTTTTGACGTGAAATTGTAAACATGTGGCCATGGATTTTGAAAATTCTAGAGAGAATTTTAAAAGCTTCAACAGAATTTCAACAATTTTGGGAGGGATTTGAAAAGTTTCAATGGGAATGGGAAGAATTGGGACAAAAATTGGAAATTTTTAAGGGACTTTGAAAAAATTTCAACTGGAATTTTAGCCATTTTTTGACGTGAAATTGTAAACATGTGGCCATGGATTTTGAAAATTCTAGAGAGAATTTTAAAAGCTTCAAGAGAATTTCAACAATTTTGAGAGGGATTTGAAAAGTTTCAATGGGAATGGGAAGAATTGGGACAAAAATTGGAAAATTTTTAAGGGACTTTGAAAAAATTTCAACTGGAATTTTAGCCATTTTTTGACGTGAAATTGTAAACATGTGGACATGGATTTTGAAAATTCTAGAGAGAATTTTAAAAGCTTCAAAAGAATTTCTACAATTCTGAGAGGGATTTGAAAAGTTTCAATGGGAATGGGAAGAATTGGGACAAAAATTGGAAAATTTTTAAGGGACTTGGAAAAAATTTCAACTGGAATTTTAGCAATTTTTTGACGTGAAATTGTAAAAATGTGGACATGGATTTTGAAAATTCTAGAGAGAATTTTAAAAGCTTCAAGAGAATTTCAACAATTTTGAGAGGGATTTGAAAAGTTTCAATGGGAATGGGAAGAATTGGGACAAAAATTGGAAAATTTTTAAGGGACTTTGAAAAAATTTCAACTGAAATTTTAGCATTTTTTTTACGTGAAATTGTAAATATGTGGACATGGATTTTGAAAATTCTAGAGAGAATTTTAAAAGCTTCAAGAGAATTTCAACAATTTTGAGAGGGATTTGAAAAGTTTCAATGGGAATGGGAAGAATTGGGACAAAAATTGGAAAATTTTTAAGGGACTTTGAAAAAATTTCAACTGGAATTTTAGCCATTTTTTGACGTGAAATTGTAAACATGTGGACGTGGATTTTGAAAATTCTAGAGAGAATTTTAAAAGCTTCAAGAGAATTTCAACAATTTGGAGAGGGATTTGAAAAGTTTCAATGGGAATGGGAAGAATTGGGACAAAAATTGGAAAATTTTTAAGGGACTTTGAAAAAATTTCAACTGGAATTTTAGCCATTTTTTGACGTGAAATTGTAAACATGTGGACATGGATTTTGAAAATTCTAGAGAGAATTTTAAAAGCTTCAACAGAATTTCAACAATTTTGAGAGGGATTTGAAAAGTTTCAATGGGAATGGGAAGAATTGGGACAAAAATTGGAAAATTTTTAAGGGACTTGGAAAAAATTTCAACTGGAAATTTAGCCATTTTTTGACGTGAAATTGTAAACATTTGGCCATGGATTTTGAAAATTCTAGAGAGAATTTTAAAAGCTTCAAGAGAATTTCAACAATTTTGAGAGGGATTTGAAAAGTTTCAATGGGAATGGGAAGAATTGGGACAAAAATTGGAAAATTTTTAAGGGACTTTGAAAAAATTTCAACTGGAATTTTAGCCATTTTTTGACATGAAATTGTAAACATGTGGACATGGATTTTGAAAATTCTAGAGAGAATTTTAAAAGCTTCAACAGAATTTCAACAATTTTGAGAGGGATTTGAAAAGTTTCAATGGGAATGGGAAGAATTGGGACAAAAATTAGAAAATTTTTCAGGGACTTTGAAAAAATTTCAACTGGAATTTTAGCCATTTTTTTACGTGAAATTGTAAACATGTGGACATGGATTTTGAAAATTCTAGAGAGAATTTTAAAAGCTTCAACAGAATTTCAACAATTTGGAGAGGGATTTGAAAAGTTTCAATGGGAATGGGAAGAATTGGGACAAAAATTGGAAAATTTTTAAGGGACTTTGAAAAAATTTCAACTGGCATTTTAGCCATTTTTTGACGTGAAATTGTAAACATGTGGACATGGATTTTGAAAATTCTAGAGAGAATTTTAAAAGCTTCAAGAGAATTTCAACAATTTTGAGAGGGATTTGAAAAGTTTCAATGGGAATGGGAAGAATTGGGACAAAAATTGGAAAATTTTTAAGGGACTTTGAAAAAATTTCAACTGGAATTTTAGCCATTTTTTGACGTGAAATTGTAAACATGTGGCCATGGATTTTGAAAATTCTAGAGAGAATTTTAAAAGCTTCAACAGAATTTCAACAATTTGGAGAGGGATTTGAAAAGTTTCAATGGGAATGGGAAGAATTGGGACAAAAATTGGAAAATTTTTAAGGGACTTTAAAAAAATTTCAACTGGAATTTTAGCCATTTTTTGACGTGAAATTGTAAACATGTGGACATGGATTTTGAAAATTCTAGAGAGAATTTTAAAAGCTTCAACAGAATTTCAACAATTTTGAGAGGGATTTGAAAAGTTTCAATGGGAATGGGAAGAATTGGGACAAAAATTGGAAAATTTTGAAGGGACTTTGAAAAAATTTCAACTGAAATTTTAGCATTTTTTTTTACGTGAAATTGTAAACATGTGGCCATGGATTTTGAAAATTCTAGAGAGAATTTTAAAAGCTTCAACAGAATTTCAACAATTTTGAGAGGGATTTGAAGAGTTTCAATGGGAATGGGAAGAATTGGGACAAAATTGGAAAATTTTTAAGGGACTTTGAAAAAATTTCAACTGGAATTTTAGCCATTTTTTGACGTGAAATTGTAAACATGTGGCCATGGATTTTGAAAATTCTAGAGAGAATTTTAAAAGCTTCAAGAGAATTTCAACAATTTTGAGAGGGATTTGAAAAGTTTCAATGGGAATGGGAAGAATTGGGACAAAAATTGGAAAATTTTTAAGGGACTTTGAAAAAATTTCAACTGGAATTTTAGCCATTTTTTGACATGAAATTGTAAACATGTGGACATGGATTTTGAAAATTCTAGAGAGAATTTTAAAAGCTTCAAGAGAATTTCAACAATTTGGAGAGGGATTTGAAAAGTTTCAATGGGAATGGGAAGAATTGGGACAAAAATTGGAAAATTTTGAAGGGACTTTGAAAAAATTTCAACTGGAATTTCAGCCATTTTTTGACGTGAAATTGTAAACATGTGGACATGGATTTTGAAAATTCTAGAGAGAATTTTAAAAGCTTCAAGAGAATTTCAACAATTTTGAGAGGGATTTGAAAAGTTTCAATGGGAATGGGAAGAATTGGGACAAAAATTGGAAAATTTTTAAGGGACTTTGAAAAAATTTCAACTGGAATTTTAGCCATTTTTTGACGTGAAATTGTAAACATGTGGCCATGGATTTTGAAAATTCTAGAGAGAATTTTAAAAGCTTCAACAGAATTTCAACAATTTTGGGAGGGATTTGAAAAGTTTCAATGGGAATGGGAAGAATTGGGACAAAAATTGGAAATTTTTAAGGGACTTTGAAAAAATTTCAACTGGAATTTTAGCCATTTTTTGACGTGAAATTGTAAACATGTGGACATGGATTTTGAAAATTCTAGAGAGAATTTTAAAAGCTTCAAGAGAATTTCAACAATTTGGAGAGGGATTTGAAAAGTTTCAATGGGAATGGGAAGAATTGGGACAAAAATTGGAAAATTTTTAAGGGACTTTGAAAAAATTTCAACTGGAATTTTAACCATTTTTTGACGTGAAATTGTAAACATGTGGCCATGGATTTTGAAAATTCTAGAGAGAATTTTAAAAGCTTCAAGAGAATTTCAACAATTTTGAGAGGGATTTGAAGAGTTTCAATGGGAATGGGAAGAATTGGGACAAAAATTGGAAAATTTTTAAGGGACTTGGAAAAAATTTCAACTGGAATTTTATCCATTTTTTGATGTGAAATTGTAAACATGTGGCCATGGATTTTGAAAATTCTAGAGAGAATTTTAAAAGCTTAAAGAGAATTTCAACAATTTTGAGAGGGATATGAAAAGTTTCAATGGGAATGTGAAGAATTGGGACAAAAATTGGAAAATTTTTAAGGGACTTTGAAAAAATTTCAACTGGAATTTTAGCCATTTTTTGACATGAAATTGTAAACATGTGGACATGGATTTTGAAAATTCTAGAGAGAATTTTAAAAGCTTCAAGAGAATTTCAACAATTTTGAGAGGGATTTGAAAAGTTTCAATGGGAATGGGAAGAATTGGGACAAAAATTAGAAAATTTTTCAGGGACTTTGAAAAAATTTCAACTGGAATTTTAGCCATTTTTTTATGTGAAATTGTAAATATGTGGACATGGATTTTGAAAATTCTAGAGAGAATTTTAAAAGCTTCAACAGAATTTCAACAATTTGGAGAGGGATTTGAAAAGTTTCAATGGGAATGGGAAGAATTGGGACAAAAATTGGAAAATTTTTAAGGGACTTTGAAAAAATTTCAACTGGAATTTTAGCCATTTTTTGACGTGAAATTGTAAACATGTGGACATGGATTTTGAAAATTCTAGAGAGAATTTTAAAAGCTTCAAGAGAATTTCAACAATTTTGAGAGGGATTTGAAAAGTTTCAATGGGAATGGGAAGAATAGGGACAAAAATTGGAAAATTTTTAAGGGACTTTGAAAAAATTTCAACTGGAATTTTAGCCATTTTTTGACGTGAAATTGTAAACATGTGGACATGGATTTTGAAAATTCTAGAGAGAATTTTAAAAGCTGCAACAGAATTTCAACAATTTTGAGAGGGATTTGAAAAGTTTCAATGGGAATGGGAAGAATTGGGACAAAAATTGGAAAATTTTTAAGGGACTTTAAAAAAATTTCAACTGGAATTTTAGCCATTTTTTGACGTGAAATTGTAAACATGTGGACATGGATTTTGAAAATTCTAGAGAGAATTTTAAAAGCTTCAAGAGAATTTCAACAATTTGGAGAGGGATTTGAAAAGTTTCAATGGGAATGGGAAGAATTGGGACAAAAATTGGAAAATTTTGAAGGGACTTTGAAAAAATTTCAACTGAAATTTTAGCATTTTTTTTTCCATGAAATTGTAAACATGTGGCCATGGATTTTGAAAATTCTAGAGAGAATTTTAAAAGCTTCAACAGAATTTCAACAATTTTGAGAGGGATTTGAAGAGTTTCAATGGGAATGGGAAGAATTGGGACAAAAATTGGAAAATTTTTAAGGGACTTTGAAAAAATTTCAACTGGAATTTTAGCCATTTTTTGACGTGAAATTGTAAACATGTGGACATGGATTTTGAAAATTCTAGAGAGAATTTTAAAAGCTTCAACAGAATTTCAACAATTTTGAGAGGGATTTGAAAAGTTTCAATGGGAATGGGAAGAATTGGGACAAAAATTGGAAAATTTTTAAGGGACTTGGAAAAAATTTCAACTGGAATTTTAGCCATTTTTTTGACGTGAAATTGTAAACACGTGGCCATGGATTTTGAAAATTCTAGAGAGAATTTTAAAAGCTTCAAGAGAATTTCAACAATTTTGAGAGGGATTTGAAAAGTTTCAATGGGAATGGGAAGAATTGGGACAAAAATTGGAAAATTTTTAAGGGACTTTGAAAAAATTTCAACTGGAATTTTAGCCATTTTTTGACATGAAATTGTAAACATGTGGACATGGATTTTGAAAATTCTAGAGAGAATTTTAAAAGCTTCAACAGAATTTCAACAATTTGGAGAGGGATTTGAAAAGTTTCAATGGGAATGGGAAGAATTGGGACAAAAATTAGAAAATTTTTCAGGGACTTTGAAAAAATTTCAACTGGAATTTTAGCCATTTTTTTATGTGAAATTGTAAATATGTGGACATGGATTTTGAAAATTCTAGAGAGAATTTTAAAAGCTTCAACAGAATTTCAACAATTTGGAGAGGGATTTGAAAAGTTTCAATGGGAATGGGAAGAATTGGGACAAAAATTGGAAAATTTTTAAGGGACTTTGAAAAAATTTAAACTGGAATTTTAGCCATTTTTTGACGTGAAATTGTAAACATGTGGACATGGATTTTGAAAATTCTAGAGAGAATTTTAAAAGCTTCAACAGAATTTCAACAATTTTTGAGAGGGATTTGAAAAGTTTCAATGGGAATGGGAAGAATTGGGACAAAAATTGGAAAATTTTTAAGGGACTTTGAAAAAATTTCAACTGGAATTTTAGCCATTTTTTGACGTGAAATTGTAAACATGTGGCCATGGATTTTGAAAATTCTAGAGAGAATTTTAAAAGCTTCAACAGAATTTCAACAATTTGGAGAGGGATTTGAAAAGTTTCAATGGGAATGGGAAGAATTGGGACAAAAATTGGAAAATTTTTAAGGGACTTTAAAAAAATTTCAACTGGAATTTTAGCCATTTTTTGACGTGAAATTGTAAACATGTGGACATGGATTTTGAAAATTCTAGAGAGAATTTTAAAAGCTTCAACAGAATTTCAACAATTTTGAGAGGGATTTGAAAAGTTTCAATGGGAATGGGAAGAATTGGGACAAAAATTGGAAAATTTTGAAGGGACTTTGAAAAAATTTCAACTGAAATTTTAGCATTTTTTTTTACGTGAAATTGTAAACATGTGGACATGGATTTTGAAAATTCTAGAGAGAATTTTAAAAGCTTCAAGAGAATTTCAACAATTTTGAGAGGGATTTGAAAAGTTTCAATGGGAATGGGAAGAATTGGGACAAAAATTGGAAAATTTTTAAGGGACTTTGAAAAAATTTCAACTGGAATTTTAGCCATTTTTTGACGTGAAATTGTAAACATGTGGACATGGATTTTGAAAATTCTAGAGAGAATTTTAAAAGCTTCAAGAGAATTTCAACAATTTTGAGAGGGATTTGAAAAGTTTCAATGGGAATGGGAAGAATTGGGACAAAAATTGGAAAATTTTTAAGGGACTTTGAAAAAATTTCAACTGGAATTTTAGCCATTTTTTTATGTGAAATTGTAAACATGTGGACATGGATTTTGAAAATTCTAGAGAGAATTTTAAAAGCTTCAACAGAATTTCAACAATTTGGAGAGGGATTTGAAAAGTTTCAATGGGAATGGGAAGAATTGGGACAAAAATTGGAAAATTTTTAAGGGACTTTGAAAAAATTTCAACTGAAATTTATCATTTTTTTTTACGTGAAATTGTAAATATGTGGACATGGATTTTGAAAATTCTAGAGAGAATTTTAAAAGCTTCAAGAGAATTTCAACAATTTTGAGAGGGATTTGAAAAGTTTCAATGGGAATGGGAAGAATTGGGACAAAAATTGGAAAATTTTTAAGGGACTTTGAAAAAATTTCAACTGGCATTTTAGCCATTTTTTGACGTGAAATTGTAAACATGTGGACATGGATTTTGAAAATTCTAGAGAGAAAATTTTAAAAGCTTCAAGAGAATTTCAACAATTTTGAGAGGGATTTGAAAAGTTTCAATGGGAATGGGAAGAATTGGGACAAAAATTGGAAAATTTTTAAGGGACTTTGAAAAAATTTCAACTGGAATTTTAGCCATTTTTTGACGTGAAATTGTAAACATGTGGACATGGATTTTGAAAATTCTAGAGAGAATTTTAAAAGCTGCAACAGAATTTCAACAATTTGGAGAGGGATTTGAAAAGTTTCAATGGGAATGGGAAGAATTGGGACAAAAATTGGAAAATTTTTCAGGGACTTTGAAAAAATTTCAACTGGAATTTTAGCATTTTTTTTACTTGAAATTGTAAATATGTGGACATGGATTTTGAAAATTCTAGAGAGAATTTTAAAAGCTTCAACAGAATTTCAACAATTTTGAGAGGGATTTGAAAAGTTTCAATGGGAATGGGAAGAATTGGGACAAAAATTGGAAAATTTTTAAGGGACTTTGAAAAAATTTCAACTGGAATTTCAGCCATTTTTTTATGTGAAATTGTAAACATGTGGCCATGGATTTTGAAAATTCTAGAGAGAATTTTAAAAGCTTCAAGAGAATTTCAACAATTTTGAGAGGGATTTGAAAAGTTTCAATGGGAATGGGAAGAATTGGGACAAAAATTGGAAAATTTTTAAGGGACTTTGAAAAAATTTCAACTGGAATTTTAGCCATTTTTTGACGTGAAATTGTAAACATGTGGCCATGGATTTTGAAAATTCTAGAGAGAATTTTAAAAGCTTCAAGAGAATTTCAACAATTTTGAGAGGGATTTGAAAAGTTTCAATGGGAATGGGAAGAATTGGGACAAAAATTGGAAAATTTTTAAGGGACTTTGAAAAAATTTCAACTGGAATTTTAGCCATTTTTTTATGTGAAATTGTAAACATGTGGACATGGATTTTGAAAATTCTAGAGAGAATTTTAAAAGCTTCAAGAGAATTTCAACAATTTTGAGAGGGATTTGAAAAGTTTCAATGGGAATGGGAAGAATTGGGACAAAAATTGGAAAATTTTTAAGGGACTTTGAAAAAATTTCAACTGAAATTTATCATTTTTTTTTACGTGAAATTGTAAATATGTGGACATGGATTTTGAAAATTCTAGAGAGAATTTTAAAAGCTTCAAGAGAATTTCAACAATTTTGAGAGGGATTTGAAAAGTTTCAATGGGAATGGGAAGAATTGGGACAAAAATTGGAAAATTTTTAAGGGACTTTGAAAAAATTTCAACTGGAATTTTAGCCATTTTTTGACGTGAAATTGTAAACATGTGGACATGGATTTTGAAAATTCTAGAGAGAATTTTAAAAGCTTCAACAGAATTTCTACAATTCTGAGAGGGATTTGAAAAGTTTCAATGGGAATGGGAAGAATTGGGACAAAAATTGGAAAATTTTTAAGGGACTTTGAAAAAATTTCAACTGGAATTTTAGCCATTTTTTTATGTGAAATTGTAAACATGTGGCCATGGATTTTGAAAATTCTAGAGAGAATTTTAAAAGCTTCAACAGAATTTCAACAATTTTGAGAGGGATTTGAAAAGTTTCAATGGGAATGGGAAGAATTGGGACAAAAATTGGAAAATTTTTAAGGGACTTTGAAAAAATTTCAACTGGCATTTTAGCCATTTTTTGACGTGAAATTGTAAACATGTTGAAGTGGATTTTGAAAATTCTAGAGAGAATTTTAAAAGCTTCAAGAGAATTTCAACAATTTTGAGAGGGATTTGAAAAGTTTCAATGGGAATGGGAAGAATTGGGACAAAAATTGGAAAATTTTTAAGGGACTTTGAAAAAATTTCAACTGGAATTTTAGCCATTTTTTGACGTGAAATTGTAAACATGTGGACATGGATTTTGAAAATTCTAGAGAGAATTTTAAAAGCTTCAAGAGAATTTCAACAATTTTGAGAGGGATTTGAAAAGTTTCAATGGGAATGGGAAGAATTGGAACAAAAATTGGAAAATTTTTTAAGGGACTTTGAAAAAATTTCAACTGGAATTTTAGCCATTTTTTTACGTGAAATTGTAAACATGTGGCCATGGATTTTGAAAATTCTAGAGAGAATTTTAAAAGCTTCAACAGAATTTCCACAATTTTGAGAGGGATTTGAAAAGTTTCAATGGGAATGGGAAGAATTGGGACAAAAATTGGAAAATTTTGAAGGGACTTTGAAAAAATTTCAACTGGAATTTTAGCCATTTTTTGACGTGAAATTGTAAACATGTGGCCATGGATTTTGAAAATTCTAGAGAGAATTTTAAAAGCTTCAAGAGAATTTCAACAATTTTGAGAGGGATTTGAAAAGTTTCAATGGGAATGGGAAGAATTGGGACAAAAATTGGAAAATTTTTAAGGGACTGAAAAAATTTCAACTGGAATTTTAGCCATTTTTTGACGTGAAATTGTAAACATGTGGCCATGGATTTTGAAAATTCTAGAGAGAATTTTAAAAGCTTCAACAGAATTTCAACAATTTGGAGAGGGATTTGAAAAGTTTCAATGGGAATGGGAAGAATTGGGACAAAAATTGGAAAATTTTTAAGGGACTTTGAAAAAATTTCAACTGGAATTTTAGCCATTTTTTGACGTGAAATTGTAAACATGTGGCCATGGATTTTGAAAATTCTAGAGAGAAAATTTTAAAAGCTTCAACAGAATTTCAACAATTTTGAGAGGGATTTGAAAAGTTTCAATGGGAATGGGAAGTATTGGGACAAAAATTGGAAAACTTTTAAGGGACTTTGAAAAAATTTCAACTGGAATTTTAGCCATTTTTTGACGTGAAATTGTAAACATGATGAAGTGGATTTTGAAAATTCTAGAGAGAATTTTAAAAGCTTCAACAGAATTTCAACAATTTTTGAGAGGGATTTGAAAAGTTTCAATGGGAATGGGAAGAATTGGGACAAAAATTGGAAAATTTTTAAGGGACTTTGAAAAAATTTCAACTGGAATTTTAGCCATTTTTTGACATGAAATTGTAAACATGTGGACATGGATTTTGAAAATTCTAGAGAAAATTTTAAAAGCTTCAAGAGAATTTCAACAATTTTGAGAGGGATTTGAAAAGTTTCAATGGGAATGGGAAGAATAGGGACAAAAATTGGAAAATTTTTAAGGGACTTTGAAAAAATTTCAACTGGAATTTTAGCCATTTTTTGACGTGAAATTGTAAACATGTGGCCATGGATTTTGAAAATTCTAGAGAGAATTTATAAGCTTCAAGAGAATTTCAACAATTTTGAGAGGGATTTGAAAAGTTTCAATGGGAATGGGAAGAATTGGGACAAAAATTGGAAAATTTTTAAGGGACTTTGAAAAAATTTCAACTG
Organism: Streptopelia decaocto; assembly: GCF_964273445.1. Classification (NCBI taxonomy): domain Eukaryota; kingdom Metazoa; phylum Chordata; class Aves; order Columbiformes; family Columbidae; genus Streptopelia; species Streptopelia decaocto. Next base: position 38,113 of record NW_028117209.1, on the reverse strand, counting down.
AAATTTATCATTTTTTTTTACGTGAAATTGTAAATATGTGGACATGGATTTTGAAAATTCTAGAGAGAATTTTAAAAGCTTCAAGAGAATTTCAACAATTTTGAGAGGGATTTGAAAAGTTTCAATGGGAATGGGAAGAATTGGGACAAAAATGGGAAAACTTTTAAGGAACTTTGAAAAAATTTCAACTGGAATTTTAGCCATTTTTTTACGTGAAATTGTAAACATGTGGACATGGATTTTGAAAATTCTAGAGAGAATTTTAAAAGCTTCAAGAGAATTTCAACAATTTTGAGAGGGATTTGAAAAGTTTCAATGGGAATGGGAAGAATTGGGACAAAAATTGGAAAATTTTGAAGGGACTTTGAAAAAATTTCAACTGAAATTTTAGCATTTTTTTTTACGTGAAATTGTAAACATGTGGCCATGGATTTTGAAAATTCTAGAGAGAATTTTAAAAGCTTCAACAGAATTTCAACAATTTTGAGAGGGATTTGAAGAGTTTCAATGGGAATGGGAAGAATTGGGACAAAAATTGGAAAATTTTTAAGGGACTTTGAAAAAATTTCAACTGGAATTTTAGCCATTTTTTGACGTGAAATTGTAAACATGTGGACATGGATTTTGAAAATTCTAGAGAGAATTTTAAAAGCTTCAACAGAATTTCAACAATTTTGAGAGGGATTTGAAAAGTTTCAATGGGAATGGGAAGAATTGGGACAAAAATTGGAAAATTTTGAAGGGACTTGGAAAAAATTTCAACTGGAATTTTAGCCATTTTTTGACGTGAAATTGTAAACATGTGGCCATGGATTTTGAAAATTCTAGAGAGAATTTTAAAAGCTTCAACAGAATTTCAACAATTTGGAGAGGGATTTGAAAAGTTTCAATGGGAATGGGAAGAATTGGGACAAAAATTGGAAAATTTTTAAGGGACTTTGAAAAAATTTAAACTGGAATTTTAGCCATTTTTTGACGTGAAATTGTAAACATGTGGACATGGATTTTGAAAATTCTAGAGAGAATTTTAAAAGCTTCAACAGAATTTCAACAATTTTTGAGAGGGATTTGAAAAGTTTCAATGGGAATGGGAAGAATTGGGACAAAAATTGGAAAATTTTTAAGGGACTTTGAAAAAATTTCAACTGGCATTTTAGCCATTTTTTGACGTGAAATTGTAAACATGTGGCCATGGATTTTGAAAATTCTAGAGAGAATTTTAAAAGCTTCAACAGAATTTCAACAATTTGGAGAGGGATTTGAAAAGTTTCAATGGGAATGGGAAGAATTGGGACAAAAATTGGAAAATTTTTAAGGGACTTTAAAAAAATTTCAACTGGAATTTTAGCCATTTTTTGACGTGAAATTGTAAACATGTGGACATGGATTTTGAAAATTCTAGAGAGAATTTTAAAAGCTTCAAGAGAATTTCAACAATTTTGAGAGGGATTTGAAAAGTTTCAATGGGAATGGGAAGAATTGGGACAAAAATTGGAAAATTTTGAAGGGACTTTGAAAAAATTTCAACTGAAATTTTAGCATTTTTTTTTACGTGAAATTGTAAACATGTGGACATGGATTTTGAAAATTCTAGAGAGAATTTTAAAAGCTTCAAGAGAATTTCAACAATTTTGAGAGGGATTTGAAAAGTTTCAATGGGAATGGGAAGAATTGGGACAAAAATTGGAAAATTTTTAAGGGACTTTGAAAAAATTTCAACTGGAATTTTAGCCATTTTTTTTACTTGAAATTGTAAACATGTGGACATGGATTTTGAAAATTCTAGAGAGAATTTTAAAAGCTTCAAGAGAATTTCAACAATTTTGAGAGGGATTTGAAAAGTTTCAATGGGAATGGGAAGAATTGGGACAAAAATTGGAAAATTTTTAAGGGACTTTGAAAAAATTTCAACTGGAATTTTAGCCATTTTTTTATGTGAAATTGTAAACATGTGGCCATGGATTTTGAAAATTCTAGAGAGAATTTTAAAAGCTTCAAGAGAATTTCAACAATTTTGAGAGGGATTTGAAAAGTTTCAATGGGAATGGGAAGAATTGGGACAAAAATTGGAAAATTTTTAAGGGACTTTGAAAAAATTTCAACTGGAATTTTAGCCATTTTTTGACGTGAAATTGTAAACATGTGGACATGGATTTTGAAAATTCTAGAGAGAATTTTAAAAGCTTCAACAGAATTTCAACAATTTTGAGAGGGATTTGAAAAGTTTCAATGGGAATGGGAAGAATTGGGACAAAAATTGGAAAATTTTGAAGGGACTTTGAAAAAATTTCAACTGAAATTTTAGCATTTTTTTTTACGTGAAATTGTAAACATGTGGACATGGATTTTGAAAATTCTAGAGAGAATTTTAAAAGCTTCAAGAGAATTTCAACAATTTTGAGAGGGATTTGAAAAGTTTCAATGGGAATGGGAAGAATTGGGACAAAAATTGGAAAATTTTTCAGGGACTTTGAAAAAATTTCAACTGGAATTTTAGCCATTTTTTTATGTGAAATTGTAAACATGTGGACATGGATTTTGAAAATTCTAGAGAGAATTTTAAAAGCTTCAAGAGAATTTCAACAATTTTGAGAGGGATTTGAAAAGTTTCAATGGGAATGGGAAGAATTGGGACAAAAATTGGAAAATTTTTAAGGGACTTTGAAAAAATTTCAACTGAAATTTATCATTTTTTTTTACGTGAAATTGTAAATATGTGGACATGGATTTTGAAAATTCTAGAGAGAATTTTAAAAGCTTCAAGAGAATTTCAACAATTTTGAGAGGGATTTGAAAAGTTTCAATGGGAATGGGAAGAATTGGGACAAAAATTGGAAAATTTTTAAGGGACTTTGAAAAAATTTCAACTGGCATTTTAGCCATTTTTTGACGTGAAATTGTAAACATGTGGACATGGATTTTGAAAATTCTAGAGAGAAAATTTTAAAAGCTTCAAGAGAATTTCAACAATTTTGAGAGGGATTTGAAAAGTTTCAATGGGAATGGGAAGAATTGGGACAAAAATTGGAAAATTTTTAAGGGACTTTGAAAAAATTTCAACTGGAATTTTAGCCATTTTTTGACGTGAAATTGTAAACATGTGGACATGGATTTTGAAAATTCTAGAGAGAATTTTAAAAGCTGCAACAGAATTTCAACAATTTTGAGAGGGATTTGAAAAGTTTCAATGGGAATGGGAAGAATTGGGACAAAAATTGGAAAATTTTTAAGGGACTTTGAAAAAATTTCAACTGGAATTTTAGCATTTTTTTTACTTGAAATTGTAAATATGTGGACATGGATTTTGAAAATTCTAGAGAGAATTTTAAAAGCTTCAAGAGAATTTCAACAATTTTGAGAGGGATTTGAAAAGTTTCAATGGGAATGGGAAGAATTGGGACAAAAATTGGAAAATTTTTAAGGGACTTTGAAAAAATTTCAACTGGAATTTCAGCCATTTTTTGACATGAAATTGTAAACATGTGGACATGGATTTTGAAAATTCTAGAGAGAATTTTAAAAGCTTCAAGAGAATTTCAACAATTTGGAGAGGGATTTGAAAAGTTTCAATGGGAATGGGAAGAATTGGGACAAAAATTGGAAAATTTTTAAGGGACTTTGAAAAAATTTCAACTGGAATTTTAGCCATTTTTTTATGTGAAATTGTAAACATGTGGACATGGATTTTGAAAATTCTAGAGAGAATTTTAAAAGCTTCAAGAGAATTTCAACAATTTTGAGAGGGATTTGAAAAGTTTCAATGGGAATGGGAAGAATTGGGACAAAAATTGGAAAATTTTTAAGGGACTTTGAAAAAATTTCAACTGAAATTTATCATTTTTTTTTACGTGAAATTGTAAATATGTGGACATGGATTTTGAAAATTCTAGAGAGAATTTTAAAAGCTTCAACAGAATTTCAACAATTTGGAGAGGGATTTGAAAAGTTTCAATGGGAATGGGAAGAATTGGGACCAAAATTGGAAAATTTTTAAGGGACTTTGAAAAAATTTCAACTGGCATGTTAGCCATTTTTTGACGTGAAATTGTAAACATGTGGACATGGATTTTGAAAATTCTAGAGAGAAAATTTTAAAAGCTTCAAGAGAATTTCAACAATTTTGAGAGGGATTTGAAAAGTTTCAATGGGAATAGGAAGAATTGGGACAAAAATTGGAAAATTTTTAAGGGACTTTGAAAAAATTTCAACTGGAATTTTAGCCATTTTTTGACGTGAAATTGTAAACATGTGGACATGGATTTTGAAAATTCTAGAGAGAATTTTAAAAGCTTCAACAGAATTTCTACAATTCTGAGAGGGATTTGAAAAGTTTCAATGGGAATGGGAAGAATTGGGACAAAAATTGGAAAATTTTTAAGGGACTTTGAAAAAATTTCAACTGGAATTTTAGCCATTTTTTGACGTGAAATTGTAAACATGTGGCCATGGATTTTGAAAATTCTAGAGAGAATTTTAAAAGCTTCAACAGAATTTCAACAATTTTGAGAGGGATTTGAAAAGTTTCAATGGGAATGGGAAGAATTGGGACAAAAATTGGAAAATTTTTAAGGGACTTTGAAAAAATTTCAACTGGCATTTTAGCCATTTTTTGACGTGAAATTGTAAACATGTTGAAGTGGATTTTGAAAATTCTAGAGAGAATTTTAAAAGCTTCAAGAGAATTTCAACAATTTTGAGAGGGATTTGAAAAGTTTCAATGGGAATGGGAAGAATTGGGACAAAAATTGGAAAATTTTTAAGGGACTTTGAAAAAATTTCAACTGGAATTTTAGCCATTTTTTGACGTGAAATTGTAAACATGTGGCCATGGATTTTGAAAATTCTAGAGAGAATTTTAAAAGCTTCAAGAGAATTTCAACAATTTTGAGAGGGATTTGAAAAGTTTCAATGGGAATGGGAAGAATTGGGACAAAAATTGGAAAATTTTTAAGGGACTTTGAAAAAATTTCAACTGGCATTTTAGCCATTTTTTGACGTGAAATTGTAAACATGTGGACATGGATTTTGAAAATTCTAGAGAGAATTTTAAAAGCTTCAAGAGAATTTCAACAATTTTGAGAGGGATTTGAAAAGTTTCAATGGGAATGGGAAGAATTGGGACAAAAATTGGAAAATTTTTAAGGGACTTTGAAAAAATTTCAACTGAAATTTATCATTTTTTTTTACGTGAAATTGTAAATATGTGGACATGGATTTTGAAAATTCTAGAGAGAATTTTAAAAGCTTCAACAGAATTTCAACAATTTGGAGAGGGATTTGAAAAGTTTCAATGGGAATGGGAAGAATTGGGACCAAAATTGGAAAATTTTTAAGGGACTTTGAAAAAATTTCAACTGGCATGTTAGCCATTTTTTGACGTGAAATTGTAAACATGTGGACATGGATTTTGAAAATTCTAGAGAGAAAATTTTAAAAGCTTCAAGAGAATTTCAACAATTTTGAGAGGGATTTGAAAAGTTTCAATGGGAATAGGAAGAATTGGGACAAAAATTGGAAAATTTTTAAGGGACTTTGAAAAAATTTCAACTGGAATTTTAGCCATTTTTTGACGTGAAATTGTAAACATGTGGACATGGATTTTGAAAATTCTAGAGAGAATTTTAAAAGCTTCAACAGAATTTCTACAATTCTGAGAGGGATTTGAAAAGTTTCAATGGGAATGGGAAGAATTGGGACAAAAATTGGAAAATTTTTAAGGGACTTTGAAAAAATTTCAACTGGAATTTTAGCCATTTTTTGACGTGAAATTGTAAACATGTGGCCATGGATTTTGAAAATTCTAGAGAGAATTTTAAAAGCTTCAACAGAATTTCAACAATTTTGAGAGGGATTTGAAAAGTTTCAATGGGAATGGGAAGAATTGGGACAAAAATTGGAAAATTTTTAAGGGACTTTGAAAAAATTTCAACTGGCATTTTAGCCATTTTTTGACGTGAAATTGTAAACATGTTGAAGTGGATTTTGAAAATTCTAGAGAGAATTTTAAAAGCTTCAAGAGAATTTCAACAATTTTGAGAGGGATTTGAAAAGTTTCAATGGGAATGGGAAGAATTGGGACAAAAATTGGAAAATTTTTAAGGGACTTTGAAAAAATTTCAACTGGAATTTTAGCCATTTTTTGACGTGAAATTGTAAACATGTGGCCATGGATTTTGAAAATTCTAGAGAGAATTTATAAGCTTCAAGAGAATTTCAACAATTTTGAGAGGGATTTGAAAAGTTTCAATGGGAATGGGAAGAATTGGGACAAAAATTGGAAAATTTTTAAGGGACTTTGAAAAAATTTCAACTGAAATTTATCATTTTTTTTTACGTGAAATTGTAAATATGTGGACATGGATTTTGAAAATTCTAGAGAGAATTTTAAAAGCTTCAAGAGAATTTCAACAATTTTGAGAGGGATTTGAAAAGTTTCAATGGGAATGGGAAGAATTGGGACAAAAATGGGAAAACTTTTAAGGAACTTTGAAAAAATTTCAACTGGAATTTTAGCAATTTTTTGATGTGAAATTGTAAACATGTGGACATGGATTTTGAAAATTCTAGAGAGAAAATTTTAAAAGCTTCAAGAGAATTTCAACAATTTTGAGAGGGATTTGAAAAGTTTCAATGGGAATGGGAAGAATTGGGACAAAAATTGGAAAATTTTTAAGGGACTTTGAAAAAATTTCAACTGGAATTTTAGCCATTTTTTGACGTGAAATTGTAAACATGTGGACATGGATTTTGAAAATTCTAGAGAGAAAATTTTAAAAGCTTCAAGAGAATTTCAACAATTTTGAGAGGGATTTGAAAAGTTTCAATGGGAATGGGAAGAATTGGGACAAAAATTGGAAAATTTTTAAGGGACTTTGAAAAAATTTCAACTGGAATTTTAGCCATTTTTTTATGTGAAATTGTAAACATGTGGACATGGATTTTGAAAATTCTAGAGAGAATTTTAAAAGCTTCAACAGAATTTCTACAATTCTGAGAGGGATTTGAAAAGTTTCAATGGGAATGGGAAGAATTGGGACAAAAATTGGAAAATTTTTAAGGGACTTTGAAAAAATTTCAACTGGAATTTTAGCCATTTTTTGACGTGAAATTGTAAACATGTGGACATGGATTTTGAAAATTCTAGAGAGAATTTTAAAAGCTTCAACAGAATTTCAACAATTTTGAGAGGGATTTGAAAAGTTTCAATGGGAATGGGAAGAATTGGGACAAAAATTGGAAAATTTTTAAGGGACTTTGAAAAAATTTCAACCGGAATTTCAGCCATTTTTTGACATGAAATTGTAAACATGTGGACATGGATTTTGAAAATTCTAGAGAGAATTTTAAAAGCTTCAAGAGAATTTCAACAATTTTGAGAGGGATTTGAAAAGTTTCAATGGGAATGGGAAGAATTGGGACAAAAATTGGAAAATTTTTAAGGGACTTTGAAAAAATTTCAACTGGAATTTTAGCCATTTTTTTATGTGAAATTGTAAACATGTGGCCATGGATTTTGAAAATTCTAGAGAGAATTTTAAAAGCTTCAACAGAATTTCAACAATTTGGAGAGGGATTTGAAAAGTTTCAATGGGAATGGGAAGAATTGGGACAAAAATTGGAAAATTTTTAAGGGACTTTGAAAAAATTTCAACTGGAATTTTAGCAATTTTTTGACGTGAAATTGTAAACATGTGGACATGGATTTTGAAAATTCTAGAGAGAATTTTAAAAGCTTCAAGAGAATTTCAACAATTTTGAGAGGAATTTGAAAAGTTTCAATGGGAATGGGAAGAATTGGAACAAAAATTGGAAATTTTTTAAGGGACTTTGAAAAAATTTCAACTGGAATTTTAGCCATTTTTTTACGTGAAATTGTAAACATGTGGCCATGGATTTTGAAAATTCTAGAGAGAATTTTAAAAGCTTCAAGAGAATTTCAACAATTTTGAGAGGGATTTGAAAAGTTTCAATGGGAATGGGAAGAATTGGGACAAAAATTGGAAAATTTTGAAGGGACTTTGAAAAAATTTCAACTGGAATTTTAGCCATTTTTTGACGTGAAATTGTAAACATGTGGACATGGATTTTGAAAATTCTAGAGAGAATTTTAAAAGCTTCAAGAGAATTTCAACAATTTTGAGAGGGATTTGAAAAGTTTCAATGGGAATGGGAAGAATTGGGACAAAAATTGGAAAATTTTTAAGGGACTTTGAAAAAATTTCAACTGGAATTTTAGCCATTTTTTGACGTGAAATTGTAAACATGTGGCCATGGATTTTGAAAATTCTAGAGAGAATTTTAAAAGCTTCAACAGAATTTCTACAATTTTGAGAGGGATTTGAAAAGTTTCAATGGGAATGGGAAGAATTGGGACAAAAATTGGAAAACTTTTAAGGGACTTTGAAAAAATTTCAGCTGGCATTTTAGCCATTTTTTGACGTGAAATTGTAAACATGTGGACATGGATTTTGAAAATTCTAGAGAGAATTTTAAAAGCTTCAAGAGAATTTCAACAATTTTGAGAGGGATTTGAAAAGTTTCAATGGGAATGGGAAGAATTGGGACAAAAATTGGAAAATTTTTCAGGGACTTTGAAAAAATTTCAACTGGAATTTTAGCCATTTTTTGACGTGAAATTGTAAACATGTGGACATGGATTTTGAAAATTCTAGAGAGAATTTTAAAAGCTTCAAGAGAATTTCAACAATTTTGAGAGGGATTTGAAAAGTTTCAATGGGAATGGGAAGAATTGGGACAAAAATTGGAAAATTTTGAAGGGACTTTGAAAAAATTTCAACTGGCATTTTAGCCATTTTTTGACGTGAAATTGTAAACATGTGGACATGGATTTTGAAAATTCTAGAGAGAAAATATTAAAAGCTTCAAGAGAATTTCAACAATTTTGAGAGGGATTTGAAAAGTTTCAATGGGAATGGGAAGAATTGGGACAAAAATTGGAAAATTTTTAAGGGACTTTGAAAAAATTTCAACTGGAATTTCAGCCATTTTTTGACGTGAAATTGTAAACATGTGGACATGGATTTTGAAAATTCTAGAGAGAATTTTAAAAGCTTCAACAGAATTTCTACAATTCTGAGAGGGATTTGAAAAGTTTCAATGGGAATGGGAAGAATTGGGACAAAAATTGGAAAATTTTTAAGGGACTTTGAAAAAATTTCAACTGGAATTTTAGCATTTTTTTTACGTGAAATTGTAAATATGTGGACATGGATTTTGAAAATTCTAGAGAGAATTTTAAAAGCTTCAACAGAATTTCCACAATTTTGAGAGGGATTTGAAAAGTTTCAATGGGAATGGGAAGAATTGGGACAAAAATTGGAAAATTTTTAAGGGACTTTGAAAAAATTTCAACCGGAATTTCAGCCATTTTTTGACATGAAATTGTAAACATGTGGACATGGATTTTGAAAATTCTAGAGAGAATTTTAAAAGCTTCAAGAGAATTTCAACAATTTGGAGAGGGATTTGAAAAGTTTCAATGGGAATGGGAAGAATTGGGACAAAAATTGGAAAATTTTTAAGGGACTTTGAAAAAATTTCAACTGGAATTTTAGCCATTTTTTTATGTGAAATTGTAAACATGTGGCCATGGATTTTGAAAATTCTAGAGAGAATTTTAAAAGCTTCAACAGAATTTCAACAATTTTGAGAGGGATTTGAAAAGTTTCAATGGGAATGGGAAGAATTGGGACAAAAATGGGAAAATTTTTAAGGGACTTTGAAAAAATTTCAACTGGAATTTTAGCCATTTTTTGACGTGAAATTGTAAACATGTTGAAGTGGATTTTGAAAATTCTAGAGAGAATTTTAAAAGCTTCAACAGAATTTCAACAATTTGGAGAGGGATTTGAAAAGTTTCAATGGGAATGGGAAGAATTGGGACAAAAATTGGAAAATTTTTAAGGGACTTTGAAAAAATTTCAACTGGAATTTTAGCAATTTTTTGACGTGAAATTGTAAACATGTGGACATGGATTTTGAAAATTCTAGAGAGAATTTTAAAAGCTTCAAGAGAATTTCAACAATTTTGAGAGGAATTTGAAAAGTTTCAATGGGAATGGGAAGAATTGGAAGAAAAATTGGAAATTTTTTAAGGGACTTTGAAAAAATTTCAACTGGAATTTTAGCCATTTTTTTACGTGAAATTGTAAACATGTGGCCATGGATTTTGAAAATTCTAGAGAGAATTTTAAAAGCTTCAACAGAATTTCCACAATTTTGAGAGGGATTTGAAAAGTTTCAATGGGAATGGGAAGAATTGGGACAAAAATTGGAAAATTTTGAAGGGACTTTGAAAAAATTTCAACTGGAATTTTAGCCATTTTTTGACGTGAAATTGTAAACATGTGGACATGGATTTTGAAAATTCTAGAGAGAATTTTAAAAGCTTCAAGAGAATTTCAACAATTTTGAGAGGGATTTGAAAAGTTTCAATGGGAATGGGAAGAATTGGGACAAAAATTGGAAAATTTTTAAGGGACTTTGAAAAAATTTCAACTGGAATTTTAGCCATTTTTTGACGTGAAATTGTAAACATGTGGCCATGGATTTTGAAAATTCTAGAGAGAATTTTAAAAGCTTCAACAGAATTTCTACAATTTTGAGAGGGATTTGAAAAGTTTCAATGGGAATGGGAAGAATTGGGACAAAAATTGGAAAACTTTTAAGGGACTTTGAAAAAATTTCAACTGGAATTTTAGCCATTTTTTGACGTGAAATTGTAAACATGTGGCCATGGATTTTGAAAATTCTAGAGAAAATTTTAAAAGCTTCAACAGAATTTCAACAATTTTGAGAGGGATTTGAAAAGTTTCAATGGGAATGGGAAGAATTGGGACAAAAATTGGAAAACTTTTAAGGGACTTTGAAAAAATTTCAACTGGAATTTTAGCCATTTTTTGACGTGAAATTGTAAACATGTGGCCATGGATTTTGAAAATTCTAGAGAGAATTTTAAAAGCTTCAACAGAATTTCAACAATTTTTGAGAGGGATTTGAAAAGTTTCAATGGGAATGGGAAGAATTGGGACAAAAATTGGAAAATTTTTAAGGGACTTTGAAAAAATTTCAACTGGAATTTTAGCCATTTTTTGACATGAAATTGTAAACATGTGGACATGGATTTTGAAAATTCTAGAGAGAATTTTAAAAGCTTCAAGAGAATTTCAACAATTTTGAGAGGGATTTGAAAAGTTTCAATGGGAATGGGAAGAATTGGGACAAAAATGGGAAAATTTTTAAGGGACTTTGAAAAAATTTCAACTGGAATTTTAGCCATTTTTTGACGTGAAATTGTAAACATGTGGCCATGGATTTTGAAAATTCTAGAGAGAATTTTAAAAGCTTCAAGAGAATTTCAACAATTTTGAGAGGGATTTGAAAAGTTTCAATGGGCATGGGAAGAATTGGGACAAAAATTGGAAAATTTTTAAGGGACTTTGAAAAAATTTCAACTGGAATTTTAGCCATTTTTTGACGTGAAATTGTAAACATGTGGCCATGGATTTTGAAAATTCTAGAGAGAATTTTAAAAGCTTCAAGAGAATTTCAACAATTTTGAGAGGGATTTGAAAAGTTTCAATGGGAATGGGAAGAATTGGGACAAAAATTGGAAAATTTTTAAGGGACTTTGAAAAAATTTCAACTGGAATTTTAGCCATTTTTTGACGTGAAATTGTAAACATGTGGCCATGGATTTTGAAAATTCTAGAGAAAATTTTAAAAGATTCAACAGAATTTCAACAATTTTGAGAGGGATTTGAAAAGTTTCAATGGGAATGGGAAGAATTGGGACAAAAATTGGAAAACTTTTAAGGGACTTTGAAAAAATTTCAACTGGAATTTTAGCCATTTTTTGATGTGAAATTGTAAACATGTGGACATGGATTTTGAAAATTCTAGAGAGAATTTTAAAAGCTTCAACAGAATTTCAACAATTTTTGAGAGGGATTTGAAAAGTTTCAATGGGAATGGGAAGAATTGGGACAAAAATTGGAAAATTTTTCAGGGACTTTGAAAAAATTTCAACTGGAATTTTAGCCATTTTTTGACGTGAAATTGTAAACATGTGGCCATGGATTTTGAAAATTCTAGAGAGAATTTTAAAAGCTTCAACAGAATTTCAACAATTTTGAGAGGGATCTGAAAAGTTTCAATGGGAATGGGAAGAATTGGGACAAAAATTGGAAAATTTTTAAGGGACTTTGAAAAAATTTCAACTGGAATTTTAGCCATTTTTTGACGTGAAATTGTAAACATGTGGCCATGGATTTTGAAAATTCTAGAGAGAATTTTAAAAGCTTCAAGAGAATTTCAACAAGTTTGAGAGGGATTTGAAAAGTTTCAATGGGAATGGGAAGAATTGGGACAAAAATTGGAAAATTTTTAAGGGACTTTGAAAAAATTTCAACTGGAATTTTAGCCATTTTTTGACGTGAAATTGTAAACATGTGGCCATGGATTTTGAAAATTCTAGAGAGAATTTTAAAAGCTTCAAGAGAATTTCAACAATTTTGAGAGGGATTTGAAAAGTTTCAATGGGCATGGGAAGAATTGGGACAAAAATTGGAAAATTTTTAAGGGACTTTGAAAAAATTTCAACTGGAATTTTAGCCATTTTTTTATGTGAAATTGTAAACATGTGGCCATGGATTTTGAAAATTCTAGAGAGAATTTTAAAAGCTTCAAGAGAATTTCAACAATTTTGAGAGGGATTTGAAAAGTTTCAATGGGAATGGGAAGAATTGGGACAAAAATTGGAAAATTTTTAAGGGACTTTGAAAAAATTTCAACTGGAATTTTAGCCATTTTTTGACGTGAAATTGTAAACATGTGGCCATGGATTTTGAAAATTCTAGAGAGAATTTTAAAAGCTTCAAGAGAATTTCAACAATTTTGAGAGGGATTTGAAAAGTTTCAATGGGAATGGGAAGAATTGGGACAAAAATTGGAAAATTTTTCAGGGACTTTGAAAAAATTTCAACTGGAATTTTAGCCATTTTTTGACGTGAAATTGTAAACATGTGGACATGGATTTTGAAAATTCTAGAGAGAATTTTAAAAGCTTCAACAGAATTTCAACAATTTTGAGAGGGATTTGAAAAGTTTCAATGGGAATGGGAAGAATTGGGACAAAAATTGGAAAATTTTTAAGGGACTTTGAAAAAATTTCAACTGGAATTTTAGCCATTTTTTGACGTGAAATTGTAAACATGTGGCCACGGATTTTGAAAATTCTAGAGAGAATTTTAAAAGCTTCAAGAGAATTTCAACAATTTTGAGAGGGATTTGAAAAGTTTCAATGGGAATGGGAAGAATTGGGACAAAAATGGGAAAATTTTTAAGGGACTTTGAAAAAATTTCAACTGGAATTTTAGCCATTTTTTGACGTGAAATTGTAAACATGTGGCCATGGATTTTGAAAATTCTAGAGAGAATTTTAAAAGCTTCAAGAGAATTTCAACAATTTTGAGAGGGATTTGAAAAGTTTCAATGGGCATGGGAAGAATTGGGACAAAAATTGGAAAATTTTTAAGGGACTTTGAAAAAATTTCAACTGGAATTTTAGCCATTTTTTTATGTGAAATTGTAAACATGTGGCCATGGATTTTGAAAATTCTAGAGAGAATTTTAAAAGCTTCAAGAGAATTTCAACAATTTTGAGAGGGATTTGAAAAGTTTCAATGGGAATGGGAAGAATTGGGACAAAAATTGGAAAATTTTTAAGGGACTTTGAAAAAATTTCAACTGGAATTTTAGCCATTTTTTGACGTGAAATTGTAAACATGTGGCCATGGATTTTGAAAATTCTAGAGAGAATTTTAAAAGCTTCAACAGAATTTCTACAATTTTGAGAGGGATTTGAAAAGTTTCAATGGGAATGGGAAGAATTGGGACAAAAATTGGAAAATTTTTAAGGGACTTTGAAAAAATTTCAACTGGAATTTTAGCCATTTTTTGACGTGAAATTGTAAACATGTGGCCATGGATTTTGAAAATTCTAGAGAGAATTTTAAAAGCTTCAAGAGAATTTCAACAATTTTGAGAGGGATTTGAAAAGTTTCAATGGGCATGGGAAGAATTGGGACAAAAATTGGAAAATTTTTAAGGGACTTTGAAAAAATTTCAACTGGAATTTTAGCCATTTTTTTATGTGAAATTGTAAACATGTGGCCATGGATTTTGAAAATTCTAGAGAGAATTTTAAAAGCTTCAAGAGAATTTCAACAATTTTGAGAGGGATTTGAAAAGTTTCAATGGGAATGGGAAGAATTGGGACAAAAATTGGAAAATTTTTAAGGGACTTTGAAAAAATTTCAACTGGAATTTTAGCCATTTTTTGACGTGAAATTGTAAACATGTGGCCATGGATTTTGAAAATTCTAGAGAGAATTTTAAAAGCTTCAACAGAATTTCTACAATTTTGAGAGGGATTTGAAAAGTTTCAATGGGAATGGGAAGAATTGGGACAAAAATTGGAAAATTTTTAAGGGACTTTGAAAAAATTTCAACTGGAATTTTAGCAATTTTTTGACGTGAAATTGTAAACATGTGGACATGGATTTTGAAAATTCTAGAGAGAATTTTAAAAGCTTCAAGAGAATTTCAACAATTTTGAGAGGGATTTGAAAAGTTTCAATGGGAATGGGAAGAATTGGGACAAAAATTGGAAAATTTTTAAGGGACTTTGAAAAAATTTCAACTGGAATTTTAGCCATTTTTTGACGTGAAATTGTAAACATGTGGCCATGGATTTTGAAAATTCTAGAGAGAATTTTAAAAGCTTCAACAGAATTTCAACAATTTGGAGAGGGATTTGAAAAGTTTCAATGGGAATGGGAAGAATTGGGACAAAAATTGGAAAATTTTTAAAGGACTTTGAAAAAATTTCAACTGGAATTTTAGGCATTTTTTGACGTGAAATTGTAAACATGTGGACATGGATTTTGAAAATTCTAGAGAGAAAATTTTAAAAGCTTCAAGAGAATTTCAACAATTTTGAGAGGGATTTGAAAAGTTTCAATGGGAATGGGAAGAATTGGGACAAAAATTGGAAAATTTTTAAGGGACTTTGAAAAAATTTCAACTGGAATTTTAGCCATTTTTTTATGTGAAATTGTAAACATGTGGCCATGGATTTTGAAAATTCTAGAGAGAATTTTAAAAGCTTCAAGAGAATTTCAACAATTTTGAGAGGGATTTGAAAAGTTTCAATGGGAATGGGAAGAATTGGGACAAAAATTGGAAAATTTTTCAGGGACTTTGAAAAAATTTCAACTGGAATTTTAGCCATTTTTTGACGTGAAATTGTAAACATGTGGCCATGGATTTTGAAAATTCTAGAGAGAATTTAAAAGCTTCAACAGAATTTCAACAATTTTGAGAGGGATTTGAAAAGTTTCAATGGGAATGGGAAGAATTGGGACAAAAATTGGAAAATTTTTAAGGGACTTTGAAAAAATTTCAACTGGAATTTTAGCAATTTTTTTTTACGTGAAATTATAAACTTGTGGACATGGATTTTGAAAATTCTAGAGAGAATTTTAAAAGCTTCAAGAGAATTTCAACAATTTTGAGAGGGATTTGAAAAGTTTCAATGGGAATGGGAAGAATTGGGACAAAAATTGGAAAATTTTTAAGGGACTTTGAAAAAATTTCAACTGAAATTTTAGCATTTTTTTTACGTGAAATTGTAAACATGTGGACATGGATTTTGAAAATTCTAGAGAGAATTTTAAAAGCTTCAACAGAATTTCAACAATTTGGAGAGGGATTTGAAAAGTTTCAATGGGAATGGGAAGAATTGGGACAAAAATTGGAAAATTTTTAAGGGACTTTGAAAAAATTTCAACTGGAATTTTAGCCATTTTTTGACGTGAAATTGTAAACATGTGGACATGGATTTTGAAAATTCTAGAGAAAATTTTAAAAGCTTCAAGAGAATTTCAACAATTTTGAGAGGGATTTGAAAAGTTTCAATGGGAATGGGAAGAATTGGGACAAAAATTGGAAAATTTTTAAGGGACTTTGAAAAAATTTCAACTGGAATTTTAGCCATTTTTTGATGTGAAATTGTAAACATGTGGACATGGATTTTGAAAATTCTAGAGAGAATTTTAAAAGCTTCAAGAGAATTTCAACAATTTTGAGAGGGATTTGAAAAGTTTCAATGGGAATGGGAAGAATTGGGACAAAAATTGGAAAATTTTTAAGGGACTTTGAAAAAATTTCAACTGGAATTTTAGCCATTTTTTGACATGAAATTGTAAACATGTGGACATGGATTTTGAAAATTCTAGAGAGAATTTTAAAAGCTTCAAGAGAATTTCAACAATTTTGAGAGGGATTTGAAAAGTTTCAATGGGAATGGGAAGAATTGGGACAAAAATTGGAAAATTTTTAAGGGACTTTGAAAAAATTTCAACTGGAATTTTAGCCATTTTTTGACGTGAAATTGTAAACATGTGGCCATGGATTTTGAAAATTCTAGAGAGAATTTTAAAAGCTTCAAGAGTATTTCAACAATTTTAAGAGGGATTTGAAAAGTTTCAATGGGAATGGGAAGAATTGGGACAAAAATTGGAAAATTTTTAAGGGACTTTGAAAAAATTTCAACTGGAATTTTAGCCATTTTTTGACGTGAAATTGTAAACATGTGGACATGGATTTTGAAAATTCTAGAGAGAATTTTAAAAGCTTCAACAGAATTTCAACAGTTTTGAGAGGGATTTGAAAAGTTTCAATGGGAATGGGAAGAATTGGGACAAAAATTGGAAAATTTTTAAGGGACTTTGAAAAAATTTCAACTGGAATTTTAGCCATTTTTTGACGTGAAATTGTAAACATGTGGCCATGGATTTTGAAAATTCTAGAGAGAATTTTAAAAGCTTCAACAGAATTTCAACAATTTGGAGAGGGATTTGAAAAGTTTCAATGGGAATGGGAAGAATTGGGACAAAAATTGGAAAATTTTTCAGGGACTTTGAAAAAATTTCAACTGGAATTTTAGCCATTTTTTGACGTGAAATTGTAAACATGTGGACATGGATTTTGAAAATTCAGGGGGAATTTTAAAAGCTTCAAGAGAATTTCAACAATTTGGAGAGGGATTTGAAAAGTTTCAATGGGAATGGGAAGAATTGGGACAAAAATTGGAAAATTTTTAAGGGACTTTGAAAAAATTTCAACTGGAATTTTAGCCATTTTTTGACGTGAAATTGTAAACATGTGGACATGGATTTTGAAAATTCTAGAGAGAATTTTAAAAGCTTCAACAGAATTTCTACAATTTTGAGAGGGATTTGAAAAGTTTCAATGGGAATGGGAAGAATTGGGACAATAATTGGAAAATTTTTAAGGGACTTTGAAAAAATTTCAACTGGAATTTTAGCCATTTTTTGACGTGAAATTGTAAACATGTGGCCATGGATTTTGAAAATTCTAGAGAGAATTTTAAAAGCTTCAACAGAATTTCAACAATTTTGAGAGGGATTTGAAAAGTTTCAATGGGCATGGGAAGAATTGGGACAAAAATTGGAAAATTTTTAAGGGACTTTGAAAAAATTTCAACTGGAATTTTAGCAATTTTTTGACGTGAAATTGTAAACATGTGGACATGGATTTTGAAAATTCTAGAGAGAATTTTAAAAGCTTCAACAGAATTTCAACAATTTTGAGAGGGATTTGAAAAGTTTCAATGGGAATGGGAAGAATTGGGACAAAAATTGGAAAATTTTGAAGGGACTTTGAAAAAATTTCAACTGGAATTTTAGCAATTTTTTGACGTGAAATTGTAAACATGTGGACATGGATTTTGAAAATTCTAGAGAGAATTTTAAAAGCTTCAACAGAATTTCAACAATTTTTGAGAGGGATTTGAAAAGTTTCAATGGGAATGGGAAGAATTGGGACAAAAATTGGAAAATTTTTAAGGGACTTTGAAAAAATTTCAACTGGAATTTTAGCCATTTTTTGACATGAAATTGTAAACATGTGGACATGGATTTTGAAAATTCTAGAGAGAATTTTAAAAGCTTCAAGAGAATTTCAACAATTTTGAGAGGGATTTGAAAAGTTTCAATGGGAATGGGAAGAATTGGGACAAAAATTGGAAAATTTTTCAGGGACTTTGAAAAAATTTCAACTGGAATTTTAGCCATTTTTTGACGTGAAATTGTAAACATGTGGCCATGGATTTTGAAAATTCTAGAGAGAATTTTAAAAGCTTCAAGAGAATTTCAACAATTTTGAGAGGGATTTGAAAAGTTTCAATGGGCATGGGAAGAATTGGGACAAAAATTGGAAAATTTTTAAGGGACTTTGAAAAAATTTCAACTGGAATTTTAGCCATTTTTTGACGTGAAATTGTAAACATGTGGCCATGGATTTTGAAAATTCTAGAGAGAATTTTAAAAGCTTCAACAGAATTTCAACAATTTGGAGAGGGATTTGAAAAGTTTCAATGGGAATGGGAAGAATTGGGACAAAAATTGGAAAATTTTTAAGGGACTTTGAAAAAATTTCAACTGGAATTTTAGCCATTTTTTTATGTGAAATTGTAAACATGTGGACATGGATTTTGAAAATTCTAGAGAGAATTTTAAAAGCTTCAACAGAATTTCAACAATTTTGAGAGGGATTTGAAAAGTTTCAATGGGAATGGGAAGAATTGGGACAAAAATTGGAAAATTTTTAAGGGACTTTGAAAAAATTTCAACTGGAATTTTAGCCATTTTTTGACGTGAAATTGTAAACATGTGGACATGGATTTTGAAAATTCTAGAGAGAATTTTAAAAGCTTCAAGAGAATTTCAACAATTTGGAGAGGGATTTGAAAAGTTTCAATGGGAATGGGAAGAATTGGGACAAAAATTGGAAAATTTTTAAGGGACTTTGAAAAAATTTCAACTGGAATTTTAGCCATTTTTTGACGTGAAATTGTAAACATGTGGACATGGATTTTGAAAATTCTAGAGAGAAAATTTTAAAAGCTTCAAGAGAATTTCAACAATTTTGAGAGGGATTTGAAAAGTTTCAATGGGAATGGGAAGAATTGGGACAAAAATTGGAAAATTTTTAAGGGACTTTGAAAAAATTTCAACTGGAATTTTAGCCATTTTTTTATGTGAAATTGTAAACATGTGGCCACGGATTTTGAAAATTCTAGAGAGAATTTTAAAAGCTTCAAGAGAATTTCAACAATTTTGAGAGGGATTTGAAAAGTTTCAATGGGAATGGGAAGAATTGGGACAAAAATTGGAAAATTTTTAAGGGACTTTGAAAAAATTTCAACTGGAATTTTAGCAATTTTTTGACGTGAAATTGTAAACATGTGGACATGGATTTTGAAAATTCTAGAGAGAATTTTAAAAGCTTCAAGAGAATTTCAACAATTTTGAGAGGGATTTGAAAAGTTTCAATGGGAATGGGAAGAATCGGGACAAAAATTGGAAAATTTTTAAGGGACTTTGAAAAAATTTCAACTGGAATTTTAGCCATTTTTTGACGTGAAATTGTAAACATGTGGACATGGATTTTGAAAATTCTAGAGAGAATTTTAAAAGCTTCAACAGAATTTCAACAATTTGGAGAGGGATTTGAAAAGTTTCAATGGGAATGGGAAGAATTGGGACAAAAATTGGAAAATTTTTAAGGGACTTTGAAAAAATTTCAACTGGAATTTTAGCCATTTTTTGACGTGAAATTGTAAACATGTGGACATGGATTTTGAAAATTCTAGAGAGAAAATTTTAAAAGCTTCAAGAGAATTTCAACAATTTTGAGAGGGATTTGAAAAGTTTCAATGGGAATGGGAAGAATTGGGACAAAAATTGGAAAATTTTTAAGGGACTTTGAAAAAATTTCAACTGGAATTTTAGCCATTTTTTTATGTGAAATTGTAAACATGTGGCGACGGATTTTGAAAATTCTAGAGAGAATTTTAAAAGCTTCAAGAGAATTTCAACAATTTTGAGAGGGATTTGAAAAGTTTCAATGGGCATGGGAAGAATTGGGACAAAAATTGGAAAATTTTTAAGGGACTTTGAAAAAATTTCAACTGGAATTTTAGCCATTTTTTTATGTGAAATTGTAAACATGTGGCCATGGATTTTGAAAATTCTAGAGAGAATTTTAAAAGCTTCAAGAGAATTTCAACAATTTGGAGAGGGATTTGAAAAGTTTCAATGGGAATGGGAAGAATTGGGACAAAAATTGGAAAATTTTGAAGGGACTTTGAAAAAATTTCAACTGGAATTTTAGCCATTTTTTGACGTGAAATTGTAAACATGTGGCCATGGATTTTGAAAATTCTAGAGAGAATTTTAGAAGCTTCAAGAGAATTTCAACAATTTTGAGAGGGATTTGAAAAGTGTCAATGGGAATGGGAAGAATTGGGACAAAAATTGGAAAATTTTTAAGGGACTTTGAAAAAATTTCAACTGGAATTTTAGCCATTTTTTGACGTGAAATTGTAAACATGTGGCCATGGATTTTGAAAATTCTAGAGAGAATTTTAAAAGCTTCAACAGAATTTCAACAATTTTGAGAGGGATTTGAAAAGTTTCAATGGGAATGGGAAGAATTGGGACAAAAATTGGAAAATTTTTAAGGGACTTTGAAAAAATTTCAACTGGAATTTTAGCAATTTTTTTTTACGTGAAATTATAAACTTGTGGACATGGATTTTGAAAATTCTAGAGAGAATTTTAAAAGCTTCAACAGAATTTCAACAATTTTGAGAGGGATTTGAAAAGTTTCAATGGGAATGGGAAGAATTGGGACAAAAATTGGAAAATTTTTAAGGGACTTTGAAAAAATTTCAACTGAAATTTTAGCATTTTTTTTACGTGAAATTGTAAACATGTGGACATGGATTTTGAAAATTCTAGAGAGAATTTTAAAAGCTTCAACAGAATTTCAACAATTTGGAGAGGGATTTGAAAAGTTTCAATGGGAATGGGAAGAATTGGGACAAAAATTGGAAAATTTTTAAGGGACTTTGAAAAAATTTCAACTGGAATTTTAGCCATTTTTTGACGTGAAATTGTAAACATGTGGACATGGATTTTGAAAATTCTAGAGAAAATTTTAAAAGCTTCAAGAGAATTTCAACAATTTTGAGAGGGATTTGAAAAGTTTCAATGGGAATGGGAAGAATTGGGACAAAAATTGGAAAATTTTTAAGGGACTTTGAAAAATTTCAACTGGAATTTTAGCCATTTTTTGATGTGAAATTGTAAACATGTGGCCATGGATTTTGAAAATTCTAGAGAGAATTTTAAAAGCTTCAAGAGAATTTCAACAATTTGGAGAGGGATTTGAAAAGTTTCAATGGGAATGGGAAGAATTGGGACAAAAATTGGAAAATTTTTAAGGGACTTTGAAAAAATTTCAACTGGAATTTTAGCCATTTTTTGACGTGAAATTGTAAACATGTGGACATGGATTTTGAAAATTCTAGAGAGAATTTTAAAAGCTTCAAGAGAATTTCAACAATTTTGAGAGGGATTTGAAAAGTTTCAATGGGCATGGGAAGAAATGGGACAAAAATTGGAAAATTTTTAAGGGACTTTGAAAAAATTTCAACTGGAATTTTAGCCATTTTTTGACGTGAAATTGTAAACATGTGGCCATGGATTTTGAAAATTCTAGAGAGAATTTTAAAAGCTTCAAGAGTATTTCAACAATTTTAAGAGGGATTTGAAAAGTTTCAATGGGAATGGGAAGAATTGGGACAAAAATGGGAAAATTTTTAAGGGACTTTGAAAAAATTTCAACTGGAATTTTAGCCATTTTTTGACGTGAAATTGTAAACATGTGGCCATGGATTTTGAAAATTCTAGAGAGAATTTTAAAAGCTTCAAGAGAATTTCAACAATTTTGAGAGGGATTTGAAAAGTTTCAATGGGCATGGGAAGAATTGGGACAAAAATTGGAAAATTTTTTAAGGGACTTTGAAAAAATTTCAACTGGAATTTTAGCCATTTTTTTATGTGAAATTGTAAACATGTGGCCATGGATTTTGAAAATTCTAGAGAGAATTTTAAAAGCTTCAACAGAATTTCAACAATTTTGAGAGGGATTTGAAAAGTTTCAATGGGCATGGGAAGAATTGGGACAAAAATTGGAAAATTTTTAAGGGACTTTGAAAAAATTTCAACTGGAATTTTAGCCATTTTTTGACGTGAAATTGTAAACATGTGGACATGGATTTTGAAAATTCTAGAGAGAATTTTAAAAGCTTCAACAGAATTTCAACAATTTTGAGAGGGATTTGAAAAGTTTCAATGGGAATGGGAAGAATTGGGACAAAAATTGGAAAATTTTTCAGGGACTTTGAAAAAATTTCAACTGGAATTTTAGCCATTTTTTGACGTGAAATTGTAAACATGTGGACATGGATTTTGAAAATTCAGGGGGAATTTTAAAAGCTTCAAGAGAATTTCAACAATTTGGAGAGGGATTTGAAAAGTTTCAATGGGAATGGGAAGAATTGGGACAAAAATTGGAAAATTTTTAAGGGACTTTGAAAAAATTTCAACTGGAATTTTAGCCATTTTTTGACGTGAAATTGTAAACATGTGGACATGGATTTTGAAATTCTAGAGAGAATTTTAAAAGCTTCAACAGAATTTCTACAATTTTGAGAGGGATTTGAAAAGTTTCAATGGGAATGGGAAGAATTGGGACAATAATTGGAAAATTTTTAAGGGACTTTGAAAAAATTTCAACTGGAATTTTAGCCATTTTTTGACGTGAAATTGTAAACATGTGGCCATGGATTTTGAAAATTCTAGAGAGAATTTTAAAAGCTTCAACAGAATTTCAACAATTTTGAGAGGGATTTGAAAAGTTTCAATGGGCATGGGAAGAATTGGGACAAAAATTGGAAAATTTTTAAGGGACTTTGAAAAAATTTCAACTGGAATTTTAGCAATTTTTGACGTGAAATTGTAAACATGTGGACATGGATTTTGAAAATTCTAGAGAGAATTTTAAAAGCTTCAACAGAATTTCAACAATTTTGAGAGGGATTTGAAAAGTTTCAATGGGAATGGGAAGAATTGGGACAAAAATTGGAAAATTTTGAAGGGACTTTGAAAAAATTTCAACTGGAATTTTAGGCCATTTTTTGACGTGAAATTGTAAACATGTGGACATGGATTTTGGAAAATTCTAGAGAGAATTTTAAAAGCTTCAACAGAATTTCAACAATTTTTGAGAGGGATTTGAAAAGTTTCAATGGGAATGGGAAGAATTGGGACAAAAATTGGAAAAATTTTAAGGGACTTTAAAAAATTCAACTGGAATTTTAGCCATTTTTGACATGAAATTGTAAACATGTGGACATGGATTTTGAAAATTCTAGAGAGAATTTTTAAAGCTTCAAGAGAATTTCAACAATTTTGAGAGGGATTTGAAAAGTTTCAATGGGAATGGGAAGAATTGGGACAAAAATTGGAAAATTTTTCAGGGACTTTGAAAAAATTTCAACTGGAATTTTAGCCATTTTTTGACGTGAAATTGTAAACATGTGGCCATGGATTTTGAAAATTCTAGAGAGAATTTAAAAGCTTCAAGAGAATTTCAACAATTTTGAGAGGGATTTGAAAAGTTTCAATGGGAATGGGAAGAATTGGGACAAAAATTGGAAAATTTTTAAGGGACTTTGAAAAAATTTCAACTGGAATTTTAGCCATTTTTTGACGTGAAATTGTAAACATGTGGCCATGGATTTTGAAAATTCTAGAGAGAATTTTAAAAGCTTCAACAGAATTTCAACAATTTGGAGAGGGATTTGAAAAGTTTCAATGGGAATGGAAGAATTGGGACAAAAATTGGAAAATTTTTAAGGGACTTTGAAAAAAATTTCAACTGGAATTTTAGCCATTTTTTTATGTGAAATTGTAAACATGTGGACATGGATTTTGAAAATTCTAGAGAGAATTTTAAAAGCTTCAACAGAATTTCAACAATTTTGAGAGGGATTTGAAAAGTTTCAATGGGAATGGGAAGAATTGGGACAAAAATTGGAAAATTTTTAAGGGACTTTGAAAAAATTTCAACTGGAATTTTAGCCATTTTTTGACGTGAAATTGTAAACATGTGGACATGGATTTTGAAAATTCTAGAGAGAATTTTAAAAGCTTCAACAGAATTTCAACAATTTGGAGAGGGATTTGAAAAGTTTCAATGGGAATGGGAAGAATTGGGACAAAAATTGGAAAATTTTTAAGGGACTTTGAAAAAATTTCAACTGGAATTTTAGCCATTTTTTGACGTGAAATTGTAAACATGTGGACATGGATTTTGAAAATTCTAGAGAGAAAATTTTAAAAGCTTCAAGAGAATTTCAACAATTTTGAGAGGGATTTGAAAAGTTTCAATGGGAATGGGAAGAATTGGGACAAAAATTGGAAATTTTTAAGGGACTTTGAAAAAATTTCAACTGGAATTTTAGCCATTTTTTTATGGTGAAATTGTAAACATGTGGCCACGGATTTTGAAAATTCTAGAGAGAATTTTAAAAGCTTCAAGAGAATTTCAACAATTTTGAGAGGGATTTGAAAAGTTTCAATGGGAATGGGAAGAATTGGGACAAAAATTGGAAAATTTTTAAGGGACTTTGAAAAATTTCAACTGGAATTTTAGCAATTTTTTGACGTGAAATTGTAAACATGTGGACATGGATTTTGAAAATTCTAGAGAGAATTTTAAAAGCTTCAACAGAATTTCAACAATTTGGAGAGGGATTTGAAAAGTTTCAATGGGAATGGGAAGAATTGGGACAAAAATTGGAAAATTTTTAAGGGACTTTGAAAAATTTCAACTGGAATTTTAGCCATTTTTGACGTGAAATTGTAAACATGTGGACATGGATTTTGAAAATTCTAGACAGAAAATTTTAAAAGCTTCAAGAGAATTTCAACAATTTTGAGAGGGATTTGAAAAGTTTCAATGGGAATGGGAAGAATTGGGACAAAAATTGGAAAATTTTTAAGGGACTTTGAAAAAATTTCAACTGGAATTTTAGCCATTTTTTTATGTGAAATTTGTAAACATGTGGCGACGGATTTTGAAAATTCTAGAGAGAATTTTAAAAGCTTCAAGAGAATTCAACAATTTTGAGAGGGATTTGAAAAGTTTCAATGGGAATGGGAAGAATTGGGACAAAAATTGGAAAATTTTTAAGGGACTTTGAAAAAATTTCAACTGGAATTTTAGCCATTTTTTGACGTGAAATTGTAAACATGTGGCCATGGATTTTGAAAATTCTAGAGAGAATTTTAAAAGCTTCAAGGAGAATTTCAACAATTTTGAGAGGGATTTGAAAAGTTTCAATGGGCATGGGAAGATTTGGGACAAAAATTGGAAAATTTTTAAGGGACTTTGAAAAAATTTCAACTGGAATTTTAGCCATTTTTTTATGTGAAATTGTAAACATGTGGCCATGGATTTTGAAAATTCTAGAGAGAATTTTAAAAGCTTCAAGAGAATTTCAACAATTTGGAGAGGGATTTGAAAAGTTTCAATGGGAATGGGAAGAATTGGGACAAAAATTGGAAAATTTTGAAGGGACTTTGAAAAAATTTCAACTGGAATTTTAGCCATTTTTTGACGTGAAATTGTAAACATGTGGCCATGGATTTTGAAAATTCTAGAGAGAATTTTAGAAGCTTCAAGAGAATTTCAACAATTTTGAGAGGGATTTGAAAAGTTTCAATGGGAATGGGAAGAATTGGGACAAAAATTGGAAAATTTTTAAGGGACTTTGAAAAAAATTTCAACTGGAATTTTAGCCATTTTTTGACGTGAAATTGTAAACATGTGGACATGGATTTTGAAAATTCTAGAGAGAATTTTAAAAGCTTCAAGAGAATTTCAACAATTTTGAGAGGGATTTGAAAGTTTCAATGGGAATGGGAAGAATTGGGACAAAAATTGGAAAATTTTTAAGGGACTTTGAAAAATTTCAACTGGAATTTTAGCCATTTTTTTATGTGAAATTGTAAACATGTGGCCATGGATTTTGAAAATTCTAGAGAGAATTTTAAAAGCTTCAAGAGAATTTCAACAATTTTGAGAGGGATTTGAAAAGTTTCAATGGGAATGGGAAGAATTGGGACAAAAATTGGAAAATTTTGAAGGGACTTTGAAAAAATTTCAACTGGAATTTTAGCCATTTTTTGACGTGAAATTGTAAACATGTGGACATGGATTTTGAAAATTCTAGAGAGAATTTTAAAAGCTTCAACAGAATTTCAACAATTTGGAGAGGGATTTGAAAAGTTTCAATGGAATGGGAAGAATTGGGACAAAAATTGGAAAATTTTTCAGGACTTTGAAAAATTTCAACTGGAATTTTAGCCATTTTTGACGTGAAATTGTAAACATGTGGACATGGTAGAGAGAATTTTAAAAGCTTCAAGAGAATTTCAACAATTTTGAGAGGGATTTGAAAAGTTTCAATGGGAATGGGAAGAATTGGGACAAAAATTGGAAAATTTTTAAGGGACTTTGAAAAAATTTCAACTGGAATTTTAGCCATTTTTTGACGTGAAATTGTAAACATGTGGACATGGATTTTGAAAATTCTAGAGAGAAAATTTTAAAAGCTTCAAGAGAATTTCAACAATTTCGAGAGGGATTTGAAAAGTTTCAATGGGAATGGGAAGAATTGGGACAAAAATTGGAAAATTTTTAAGGGACTTTGAAAAAATTTCAACTGGAATTTTAGCCATTTTTTTATGTGAAATTGTAAACATGTGGCCACGGATTTTGAAAATTCTAGAGAGAATTTTAAAAGCTTCAAGAGAATTTCAACAATTTTGAGAGGGATTTGAAAAGTTTCAATGGGAATGGGAAGAATTGGGACAAAAATGGGAAAATTTTTAAGGGACTTTGAAAAAATTTCAACTGGAATTTTAGCCATTTTTTGACGTGAAATTGTAAACATGTGGCCATGGATTTTGAACATTCTAGAGAGAATTTAAAAGCTTCAACAGAATTTCAACAATTTTGAGAGGGATTTGAAAAGTTTCAATGGGAATGGGAAGAATTGGGACAAAAATTGGAAAATTTTTAAGGGACTTCGAAAAAATTTCAACTGGAATTTTAGCAATTTTTTTTTACGTGAAATTATAAACATGTGGACATGGATTTTGAAAATTCTAGAGAGAATTTTAAAAGCTTCAACAGAATTTCAACAATTTTGAGAGGGATTTAAAAAGTTTCAATGGGAATGGGAAGAATTGGGACAAAAATTGGAAAATTTTTAAGGGACTTTGAAAAAATTTCAACTGAAATTTTAGCATTTTTTTTACGTGAAATTGTAAACATGTGGACATGGATTTTGAAAATTCTAGAGAGAATTTTAAAAGCTTCAAGAGAATTTCAACAATTCTGAGAGGGATTTGAAAAGTTTCAATGGGAATGGGAAGAATTGGGACAAAAATTGGAAAATTTTTAAGGGACTTTGAAAAAATTTCAACTGGAATTTTAGCCATTTTTTGACGTGAAATTGTAAACATGTGGCCATGGATTTTGAAAATTCTAGAGAAAATTTTAAAAGCTTCAAGAGAATTTCAACAATTTTGAGAGGGATTTGAAAAGTTTCAATGGGAATGGGAAGAATTGGGACAAAAATTGGAAAATTTTTAAGGGACTTTGAAAAAATTTCAACTGGAATTTTAGCCATTTTTTTATGTGAAATTGTAAACATGTGGCCATGGATTTTGAAAATTCTAGAGAGAATTTTAAAAGCTTCAAGAGAATTTCAACAATTTTGAGAGGGATTTGAAAAGTTTCAATGGGAATGGGAAGAATTGGGACAAAAATTGGAAAATTTTTAAGGGACTTTGAAAAAATTTCAACTGGAATTTTAGCCATTTTTTGACGTGAAATTGTAAACATGTGGACATGGATTTTGAAAATTCTAGAGAGAATTTTAAAAGCTTCAACAGAATTTCAACAGTTTTGAGAGGGATTTGAAAAGTTTCAATGGGCATGGGAAGAAATGGGACAAAAATTGGAAAATTTTTAAGGGACTTTGAAAAAATTTCAACTGGAATTTTAGCCATTTTTTGACGTGAAATTGTAAACATGTGGCCATGGATTTTGAAAATTCTAGAGAGAATTTTAAAAGCTTCAAGAGTATTTCAACAATTTTAAGAGGGATTTGAAAAGTTTCAATGGGAATGGGAAGAATTGGGACAAAAATTGGAAAATTTTTAAGGGACTTTGAAAAAATTTCAACTGGAATTTTAGCCATTTTTTGACGTGAAATTGTAAACATGTGGCCATGGATTTTGAAAATTCTAGAGAGAATTTTAAAAGCTTCAACAGAATTTCAACAATTTTGAGAGGGATTTGAAAAGTTTCAATGGGAATGGGAAGAATTGGGACAAAAATTGGAAAATTTTTAAGGGACTTTGAAAAAATTTCAACTGGAATTTTAGCCATTTTTTGACGTGAAATTGTAAACATGTGGACATGGATTTTGAAAATTCTAGAGAGAATTTTAAAAGCTTCAACAGAATTTCAACAATTTTGAGAGGGATTTGAAAAGTTTCAATGGGAATGGGAAGAATTGGGACAAAAATTGGAAAATTTTTAAGGGACTTTGAAAAAATTTCAACTGGAATTTTAGCCATTTTTTGACGTGAAATTGTAAACATGTGGCCATGGATTTTGAAAATTCTAGAGAGAATTTTAAAAGCTTCAACAGAATTTCAACAATTTTGAGAGGGATTTGAAAAGTTTCAATGGGCATGGGAAGAATTGGGACAAAAATTGGAAAATTTTTAAGGGACTTTGAAAAAATTTCAACTGGAATTTTAGCAATTTTTTGACGTGAAATTGTAAACATGTGGACATGGATTTTGAAAATTCTAGAGAGAATTTTAAAAGCTTCAACAGAATTTCAACAATTTTGAGAGGGATTTGAAAAGTTTCAATGGGAATGGGAAGAATTGGGACAAAAATTGGAAAATTTTTAAGGGACTTGGAAAAAATTTCAACTGGAATTTTAGCCATTTTTTGACGTGAAATTGTAAACATGTGGACATGGATTTTGAAAATTCTAGAGAGAATTTTAAAAGCTTCAACAGAATTTCAACAGTTTTGAGAGGGATTTGAAAAGTTTCAATGGGAATGGGAAGAATTGGGACAAAAATTGGAAAATTTTTAAGGGACTTTGAAAAAATTTCAACTGGAATTTTAGCCATTTTTTGACGTGAAATTGTAAACATGTGGACATGGATTTTGAAAATTCTAGAGAGAATTTTAAAAGCTTCAAGAGAATTTCAACAATTTTGAGAGGGATTTGAAAAGTTTCAATGGGAATGGGAAGAATTGGGACAAAAATTGGAAAATTTTTAAGGGACTTTGAAAAAATTTCAACTGGAATTTTAGCCATTTTTTGACGTGAAATTGTAAACATGTGGACATGGATTTTGAAAATTCTAGAGAGAATTTTAAAAGCTTCAACAGAATTTCAACAGTTTTGAGAGGGATTTGAAAAGTTTCAATGGGAATGGGAAGAATTGGGACAAAAATTGGAAAATTTTTAAGGGACTTTGAAAAAATTTCAACTGGAATTTTAGCCATTTTTTGACGTGAAATTGTAAACATGTGGACATGGATTTTGAAAATTCTAGAGAGAGTTTTAAAAGCTTCAACAGAATTTCAACAATTTTGAGAGGGATTTGAAAAGTTTCAATGGGAATGGGAAGAATTGGGACAAAAATTGGAAAATTTTTAAGGGACTTTGAAAAAATTTCAACTGGAATTTTAGCCATTTTTTGACGTGAAATTGTAAACATGATGAAGTGGATTTTGAAAATTCTAGAGAGAATTTTAAAAGCTTTAACAGAATTTCTACAATTTTGAGAGGGATCTGAAAAGTTTCAATGGGAATGGGAAGAATTGGGACAAAAATTGGAAAATTTTTAAGGGACTTGGAAAAAATTTCAACTGGAATTTTAGCCATTTTTTGACGTGAAATTGTAAACATGTGGCCATGGATTTTGAAAATTCTAGAGAGAATTTTAAAAGCTTCAACAGAATTTCAACAATTTGGAGAGGGATTTGAAAAGTTTCAATGGGAATGGGAAGAATTGGGACAAAAATTGGAAAATTTTTAAGGGACTTTGAAAAAATTTCAACTGGAATTTTAGCCATTTTTTGACGTGAAATTGTAAACATGTGGACATGGATTTTGAAAATTCTAGAGAGAATTTTAAAAGCTTCAACAGAATTTCAACAATTTTGAGAGGGATTTGAAAAGTTTCAATGGGAATGGGAAGAATTGGGACAAAAATTGGAAAATTTTTAAGGGACTTTGAAAAAATTTCAACTGGAATTTTAGCCATTTTTTGACGTGAAATTGTAAACATGTGGCCATGGATTTTGAAAATTCTAGAGAGAATTTTAAAAGCTTCAAGAGAATTTCAACAATTTTGAGAGGGATTTGAAAAGTTTCAATGGGAATGGGAAGAATTGGGACAAAAATTGGAAATTTTTTAAGGGACTTTGAAAAAATTTCAACTGGAATTTTAGCCATTTTTTGACGTGAAATTGTAAACATGTGGCCATGGATTTTGAAAATTCTAGAGAGAATTTTAAAAGCTTCAAGAGAATTTCAACAATTTGGAGAGGGATTTGAAAAGTTTCAATGGGAATGGGAAGAATTGGGACAAAAATTGGAAAATTTTTAAGGGACTTTGAAAAAATTTCAACTGGAATTTTAGCAATTTTTTGATGTGAAATTGTGAACATGTGGCCATGGATTTTGAAAATTCTAGAGAGAATTTTAAAAGCTTCAAGAGAATTTCAACAATTTTGAGAGGGATTTGAAAAGTTTCAATGGGAATGGGAAGAATTGGGACAAAAATTGGAAAATTTTTAAGGGACTTTGAAAAAATTTCAACTGGAATTTTAGCCATTTTTTTACGTGAAATTGTAAACATGTGGCCATGGATTTTGAAAATTGTAGAGAGAATTTTAAAAGCTTCAAGAGAATTTCAACAATTTGGAGAGGGATTTGAAAAGTTTCAATGGGAATGGGAAGAATTGGGACAAAAATTGGAAAATTTTTAAGGGACTTTGAAAAAATTTCAACTGGAATTTTAGCAATTTTTTTACGTGAAATTGTAAACATGTGGACATGGATTTTGAAAATTCTAGAGAGAATTTTAAAAGCTTCAACAGAATTTCAACAATTTTGAGAGGGATTTGAAAAGTTTCAATGGGAATGGGAAGAATTGGGACAAAAATTGGAAAATTTTAAGGGACTTTGAAAAAATTTCAACTGGAATTTTAGCCATTTTTTGACGTGAAATTGTAAACATGATGAAGTGGATTTTGAAAATTCTAGAGAGAATTTTAAAAGCTTTAACAGAATTTCTACAATTTTGAGAGGGATCTGAAAAGTTTCAATGGGAATGGGAAGAATTGGGACAAAAATTGGAAAATTTTTAAGGGACTTGGAAAAAATTTCAACTGGAATTTTAGCCATTTTTTGACGTGAAATTGTAAACATGTGGCCATGGATTTTGAAAATTCTAGAGAGAATTTTAAAAGCTTCAACAGAATTTCAACAATTTGGAGAGGGATTTGAAAAGTTTCAATGGGAATGGGAAGAATTGGGACAAAAATTGGAAAATTTTTAAGGGACTTTGAAAAAATTTCAACTGGAATTTTAGCCATTTTTTGACGTGAAATTGTAAACATGTGGACATGGATTTTGAAAATTCTAGAGAGAATTTTAAAAGCTTCAACAGAATTTCAACAATTTTGAGAGGGATTTGAAAAGTTTCAATGGGAATGGGAAGAATTGGGACAAAAATTGGAAAATTTTTAAGGGACTTTGAAAAAATTTCAACTGGAATTTTAGCCATTTTTTGACGTGAAATTGTAAACATGTGGCCATGGATTTTGAAAATTCTAGAGAGAATTTTAAAAGCTTCAAGAGAATTTCAACAATTTTGAGAGGGATTTGAAAAGTTTCAATGGGAATGGGAAGAATTGGGACAAAAATTGGAAATTTTTTAAGGGACTTTGAAAAAATTTCAACTGGAATTTTAGCCATTTTTTGACGTGAAATTGTAAACATGTGGCCATGGATTTTGAAAATTCTAGAGAGAATTTTAAAAGCTTCAAGAGAATTTCAACAATTTGGAGAGGGATTTGAAAAGTTTCAATGGGAATGGGAAGAATTGGGACAAAAATTGGAAAATTTTTAAGGGACTTTGAAAAAATTTCAACTGGAATTTTAGCAATTTTTTGATGTGAAATTGTGAACATGTGGCCATGGATTTTGAAAATTCTAGAGAGAATTTTAAAAGCTTCAAGAGAATTTCAACAATTTTGAGAGGGATTTGAAAAGTTTCAATGGGAATGGGAAGAATTGGGACAAAAATTGGAAAATTTTTAAGGGACTTTGAAAAAATTTCAACTGGAATTTTAGCCATTTTTTTACGTGAAATTGTAAACATGTGGCCATGGATTTTGAAAATTGTAGAGAGAATTTTAAAAGCTTCAAGAGAATTTCAACAATTTGGAGAGGGATTTGAAAAGTTTCAATGGGAATGGGAAGAATTGGGACAAAAATTGGAAAATTTTTAAGGGACTTTGAAAAAATTTCAACTGGAATTTTAGCAATTTTTTTACGTGAAATTGTAAACATGTGGACATGGATTTTGAAAATTCTAGAGAGAATTTTAAAAGCTTCAACAGAATTTCAACAATTTTGAGAGGGATTTGAAAAGTTTCAATGGGAATGGGAAGAATTGGGACAAAAATTGGAAAATTTTTAAGGGACTTTGAAAAAATTTCAACTGGAATTTTAGCCATTTTTTGACGTGAAATTGTAAACATGTGGCCATGGATTTTGAAAATTCTAGAGAGAGTTTTAAAAGCTTCAACAGAATTTCAACAATTTTGAGAGGGATTTGAAAAGTTTCAATGGGAATGGGAAGAATTGGGACCAAAATTGGAAATTTTTTAAGGGACTTTGAAAAAATTTCAACTGGAATTTTAGCCATTTTTTGACGTGAAATTGTAAACATGTGGACATGGATTTTGAAAATTCTAGAGAGAATTTTAAAAGCTTCAAGAGAATTTCAACAATTTTGAGAGGGATTTGAAAAGTTTCAATGGGAATGGGAAGAATTGGGACAAAAATTGGAAAATTTTTAAGGGACTTTGAAAAAATTTCAACTGGAATTTTAGCCATTTTTTGACGTGAAATTGTAAACATGTGGACATGGATTTTGAAAATTCTAGAGAGAATTTTAAAAGCTTCAACAGAATTTCAACAGTTTTGAGAGGGATTTGAAAAGTTTCAATGGGAATGGGAAGAATTGGGACAAAAATTGGAAAATTTTTAAG
The DNA here is from genome assembly GCF_964273445.1 of Streptopelia decaocto. NCBI lineage: Eukaryota > Metazoa > Chordata > Aves > Columbiformes > Columbidae > Streptopelia > Streptopelia decaocto. The sequence goes on along the minus strand of NW_028117209.1, from coordinate 4,702 downwards.
GGACTTTGAAAAAATTTCAACTGGAATTTTAGCAATTTTTTTACGTGAAATTGTAAACATGTGGACATGGATTTTGAAAATTCTAGAGAGAATTTTAAAAGCTTCAACAGAATTTCAACAATTTGGAGAGGGATTTGAAAAGTTTCAATGGGAATGGGAAGAATTGGGACAAAAATTGGAAAATTTTTAAGGGACTTTGAAAAAATTTCAACTGGAATTTTAGCCATTTTTTGACGTGAAATTGTAAACATGTGGCCATGGATTTTGAAAATTCTAGAGAGAGTTTTAAAAGCTTCAACAGAATTTCAACAATTTTGAGAGGGATTTGAAAAGTTTCAATGGGAATGGGAAGAATTGGGACCAAAATTGGAAATTTTTTAAGGGACTTTGAAAAAATTTCAACTGGAATTTTAGCCATTTTTTGACGTGAAATTGTAAACATGTGGACATGGATTTTGAAAATTCTAGAGAGAATTTTAAAAGCTTCAACAGAATTTCAACAATTTTGAGAGGGATTTGAAAAGTTTCAATGGGAATGGGAAGAATTGGGACAAAAATTGGAAAATTTTTAAGGGACTTTGAAAAAATTTCAACTGGAATTTTAGCCATTTTTTGACGTGAAATTGTAAACATGTGGACATGGATTTTGAAAATTCTAGAGAGAATTTTAAAAGCTTCAAGAGAATTTCAACAATTTGGAGAGGGATTTGAAAAGTTTCAATGGGAATGGGAAGAATTGGGACAAAAATTGGAAAATTTTTAAGGGACTTGGAAAAAATTTCAACTGGAATTTTAGCCATTTTTTGACGTGAAATTGTAAACATGTGGCCATGGATTTTGAAAATTCTAGAGAGAATTTTAAAAGCTTCAACAGAATTTCAACAATTTGGAGAGGGATTTGAAAAGTTTCAATGGGAATGGGAAGAATTGGGACAAAAATTGGAAAATTTTTAAGGGACTTTGAAAAAATTTCAACTGGAATTTTAGCCATTTTTTGACGTGAAATTGTAAACATGTGGACATGGATTTTGAAAATTCTAGAGAGAATTTTAAAAGCTTCAACAGAATTTCAACAATTTGGAGAGGGATTTGAAAAGTTTCAATGGGAATGGGAAGAATTGGGACAAAAATTGGAAAATTTTTAAGGGACTTTGAAAAAATTTCAACTGGAATTTTAGCCGTTTTTTGACGTGAAATTGTAAACATGTGGCCATGGATTTTGAAAATTCTAGAGAGAGTTTTAAAAGCTTCAACAGAATTTCAACAATTTTGAGAGGGATTTGAAAAGTTTCAATGGGAATGGGAAGAATTGGGACCAAAATTGGAAATTTTTTAAGGGACTTTGAAAAAATTTCAACTGGAATTTTAGCCATTTTTTGACGTGAAATTGTAAACATGTGGACATGAATTTTGAAAATTCTAGAGAGAATTTTAAAAGCTTCAAGAGAATTTCAACAATTTGGAGAGGGATTTGAAAAGTTTCAATGGGAATGGGAAGAATTGGGACAAAAATTGGAAAATTTTTAAGGGACTTGGAAAAAATTTCAACTGGAATTTTAGCCATTTTTTGACGTGAAATTGTAAACATGTGGACATGAATTTTGAAAATTCTAGAGAGAATTTTAAAAGCTTCAAGAGAATTTCAACAATTTTGAGAGGGATTTGAAAAGTTTCAATGGGAATGGGAAGAATTGGGACAAAAATTGGAAAATTTTTAAGGGACTTGGAAAAAATTTCAACTGGAATTTTAGCCATTTTTTGACGTGAAATTGTAAACATGTGGCCATGGATTTTGAAAATTCTAGAGAGAATTTTAAAAGCTTCAACAGAATTTCAACAATTTGGAGAGGGATTTGAAAAGTTTCAATGGGAATGGGAAGAATTGGGACAAAAATTGGAAAATTTTTAAGGGACTTTGAAAAAATTTCAACTGGAATTTTAGCCATTTTTTGACGTGAAATTGTAAACATGTGGACATGGATTTTGAAAATTCTAGAGAGAATTTTAAAAGCTTCAACAGAATTTCAACAATTTTGAGAGGGATTTGAAAAGTTTCAATGGGAATGGGAAGAATTGGGACAAAAATTGGAAAATTTTTAAGGGACTTTGAAAAAATTTCAACTGGAATTTTAGCAATTTTTTGATGTGAAATTGTAAACATGTGGCCATGGATTTTGAAAATTCTAGAGAGAATTTTAAAAGCTTCAAGAGAATTTCAACAATTTTGAGAGGGATTTGAAAAGTTTCAATGGGAATGGGAAGAATTGGGACAAAAATTGGAAATTTTTTAAGGGACTTTGAAAAAATTTCAACTGGAATTTTAGCCATTTTTTGACGTGAAATTGTAAACATGTGGCCATGGATTTTGAAAATTCTAGAGAGAATTTTAAAAGCTTCAAGAGAATTTCAACAATTTTGAGAGGGATTTGAAAAGTTTCAATGGGAATGGGAAGAATTGGGACAAAAATTGGAAAATTTTTAAGGGACTTTGAAAAAATTTCAACTGGAATTTTAGCCATTTTTTGATGTGAAATTGTGAACATGTGGCCATGGATTTTGAAAATTCTAGAGAGAATTTTAAAAGCTTCAAGAGAATTTCAACAATTTTGAGAGGGATTTGAAAAGTTTCAATGGGAATGGGAAGAATTGGGACAAAAATTGGAAAATTTTTAAGGGACTTGGAAAAAATTTCAACTGGAATTTTAGCCATTTTTTGACGTGAAATTGTAAACATGTGGCCATGGATTTTGAAAATTCTAGAGAGAATTTTAAAAGCTTCAACAGAATTTCAACAATTTGGAGAGGGATTTGAAAAGTTTCAATGGGAATGGGAAGAATTGGGACAAAAATTGGAAAATTTTTAAGGGACTTTGAAAAAATTTCAACTGGAATTTTAGCCATTTTTTGACGTGAAATTGTAAACATGTGGACATGGATTTTGAAAATTCTAGAGAGAATTTTAAAAGCTTCAACAGAATTTCAACAATTTGGAGAGGGATTTGAAAAGTTTCAATGGGAATGGGAAGAATTGGGACAAAAATTGGAAAATTTTTAAGGGACTTTGAAAAAATTTCAACTGGAATTTTAGCCGTTTTTTGATGTGAAATTGTAAACATGTGGCCATGGATTTTGAAAATTCTAGAGAGAATTTTAAAAGCTTCAAGAGAATTTCAACAATTTTGAGAGGGATTTGAAAAGTTTCAATGGGAATGGGAAGAATTGGGACAAAAATTGGAAATTTTTTAAGGGACTTTGAAAAAATTTCAACTGGAATTTTAGCCATTTTTTGACATGAAATTGTAAACATGTGGCCATGGATTTTGAAAATTCTAGAGAGAATTTTAAAAGCTTCAAGAGAATTTCAACAATTTGGAGAGGGATTTGAAAAGTTTCAATGGGAATGGGAAGAATTGGGACAAAAATTGGAAAATTTTTAAGGGACTTTGAAAAAATTTCAACTGGAATTTTAGCCATTTTTTGACGTGAAATTGTAAACATGTGGACATGGATTTTGAAAATTCTAGAGAGAATTTTAAAAGCTTCAAGAGAATTTCAACAATTTGGAGAGGGATTTGAAAAGTTTCAATGGGAATGGGAAGAATTGGGACAAAAATTGGAAAATTTTTAAGGGACTTTGAAAAAATTTCAACTGGAATTTTAGCCATTTTTTGACGTGAAATTGTAAACATGTTGAAGTGGATTTTGAAAATTCTAGAGAGAATTTTAAAAGCTTCAACAGAATTTCAACAATTTGGAGAGGGATTTGAAAAGTTTCAATGGGAATGGGAAGAATTGGGACAAAAATTGGAAAATTTTTAAGGGACTTTGAAAAAATTTCAACTGGAATTTTAGCCGTTTTTTGATGTGAAATTGTAAACATGTGGCCATGGATTTTGAAAATTCTAGAGAGAATTTTAAAAGCTTCAAGAGAATTTCAACAATTTTGAGAGGGATTTGAAAAGTTTCAATGGGAATGGGAAGAATTGGGACAAAAATTGGAAATTTTTTAAGGGACTTTGAAAAAATTTCAACTGGAATTTTAGCCATTTTTTGACATGAAATTGTAAACATGTGGCCATGGATCTTGAAAATTCTAGAGAGAATTTTAAAAGCTTCAAGAGAATTTCAACAATTTGGAGAGGGATTTGAAAAGTTTCAATGGGAATGGGAAGAATTGGGACAAAAATTGGAAAATTTTTAAGGGACTTTGAAAAAATTTCAACTGGAATTTTAGCCATTTTTTGACGTGAAATTGTAAACATGTGGACATGGATTTTGAAAATTCTAGAGAGAATTTTAAAAGCTTCAAGAGAATTTCAACAATTTTGAGAGGGATTTGAAAAGTTTCAATGGGAATGGGAAGAATTGGGACAAAAATTGGAAAATTTTTAAGGGACTTTGAAAAAATTTCAACTGGAATTTTAGCCATTTTTTGACGTGAAATTGTAAACATGTTGAAGTGGATTTTGAAAATTCTAGAGAGAATTTTAAAAGCTTCAAGAGAATTTCAACAATTTTGAGAGGGATTTGAAAAGTTTCAATGGGAATGGGAAGAATTGGGACAAAAATTGGAAAATTTTTAAGGGACTTTGAAAAAATTTCAACTGGAATTTTAGCAATTTTTTTATGTGAAATTGTAAACATGTGGCCATGGATTTTGAAAATTCTAGAGAGAATTTTAAAAGCTTCAAGAGAATTTCAA